>NC_091122.1:126951954-127244454 GCF_040183065.1 Periplaneta americana | reverse complement strand
AATAATAATAATAATAATAATAATAATAATAATAATAATAATAATAATAATAATATAATAATAATAGCAGTAGTAATTTGTTTATCTCGTTCTTTTTTTACTTCTATTCACTATTCACGAAAAAGACAAAAATGAAAATAACGGAAACAACACGATATATCAATGAAGCAGATACGTATAAAACCTAACCTAACGATATAAATTTAATGATTATATATATATATATATATACATAAAACTTAACCTAATTATATAAACTAATAGAAGATATGTAGGCTACAAAATCTAACCGAACTGTATAAATCAGTGGAACGGATACATACAAAATCTAACTTAGCGACATAAATCAATGAAAAAGATATGTACAGAACCTAATCTAACTATATAAATTAATGGATCAGTTATGTACTGTACAAAACCTAACCTAATTTCACCAGCAGTATCACTATTTAATAAAATGTTATATATCTGAACTGACTGAAATAATCTAAACTATCGGCAACAAAAACTAGAAACTGAAATAAAACAACTTTAAATATATATTTTCTTCCTCGCGCAATCAATAGGCTCCCAATTCAAATCACAAGCATTGTAATTTGTAGGTTATAGGTCATTAATTTGTTATTGTTTGTTCACTTGTTTTGAAAGGCATTGTGGGACTTCTATTACCAACCAAATTGTAACTCTACACTTTGCTGGCGTAAAGTGACACTTTGTGAAGTGCACTTCTTCAATCGTCTATGAATACCACTAATATGAAAGAGCCACTTTCGTCAAAAGTGTCACTTTGCAAAGTGGTGATACAAAGTGTCGACTATGAATACCAGCGTTAGTGAATTTACAGCCACGCATATAGGATAACACAAAAAATGTGAGATGTTATTCGAAATTTATTCGCTTTTAATTATATTTTTGCATAAGTTAGTTCAGGTTGCTATAATCTATCTGCAGTTTCGAAATTCATTACAGCAGCTCGTAACGTAGTGATTATTATATTAATACAGAGAGAAACACAACCTGAAATAAGGGGAAATGCGTCGGTACCGTAATGCACCAAAAGAGGAGCTCAATGACTCAACAACGTGAGACACGAAGAGAATCGTCCGTCTGAAGTGAGACAAAACAACAAATACGTAAGCATTATTAGACGTTGCTAGGAAACGCACCTTCATCAGCAATATTTCACTCGCTTTGCTAGAGTTGGTGAACTGTGAAATGACCGATCTCGCAATGTTTCTTAGGCGTAGCTACATACTGCAATTGTTGCTGTTTTTAAGTCAACTTCCAAGATCATCTTTGGTAAGTAATATTAATAATTCTAACAGCGTTCACTGCGGACTAGGTGTAGGGTCAACAGTTAATATCAACAGACAGACAATCATGCTGCAATATAGCCCTACTATACTCTGTCTAAAGCATTAATAGAAATTAATAATAATCTCTACTTTCTCGAATATATTTGGATATAAATGTGTTCTCAAGTACATTCTCTATTGAGTTTCGAAATTGGAAAATTTATGTTTCGAAACTTCGAACTGTTATAAGTGTTCGTCTTGACTTGCCACTGATCTGCAGCTCGGTTGATGAGCGGTTACTTGTGTCTGAGAGAGAGTAGGGGAATGTAGTGGGGATTCACATTCGGAGAGCGGAGCGACAAGAAGGGTGAATCTGTGAGACTGTAAACATACCCTAAAGTTGACTTGATTCTTTTCGTGCCATCTTTCCTCCTGAAAAGGAATTTTAAAATGTTACATTTGTTGGGATCATATTTCTGCATATTTAAAGGACAAAAGTAAAATTCTTTTAATCATGTATTATCATAATACACTGCTCTCTTAAACTGATAGAGCATATTGGAAATTAAATCAATGGCTTTCCCGAAACACGCTATGAAATGTTTCATATAGAACAATTTTTATCTCGTAAAAGAAGCAAAAGCAAGCAAAATTGTATTAAACTATTTTGTTTAAAATATCTCAAGGAATAATCTCCAGGTTTTCCCAAACCATAAGACGAATGTCAGGTAATCTATGGTGAATCCTCGGCCTCATCTCGCCAAATACCATCTCGCTATGACCAATCCCATAGACTCTAAATAGCCTAGTAGTTCATACAGTGTCGTTAAATAACCAACTTAAAAAAAATCTTTAGTAAGCTCGTCACATAACATCATTGACAATGCCATCCAAGTGCTGAACAATTTAATCTTACAATTTTCCAATAATACATTGAATTTAATCATTGTTTCATCTCTCAACCCCTAACCTCAACCTCAAACATACACATGCCTACGCGATGCATGTACCGTCGATTTTTTTTTTTTTTTTTATCTATTGGAATATAGCTGACTGCGTCATTCACTCAAGTGTCTCCCTCTAGGAGTGAAGTACTGTAATAGGAGATCTTTCGGCTGCTATAGGTTGTCCTCCGTGCATTTATTATCCTGAAGGAATAGGCGAATCCTGACACTGGGTAAGAATAAACATGAGTATATAGTATATACTGGACTCTTTTTAGTAAATACTCTTGTTAGTATGAATGAAAACATTTGAGTACCTACTCATTTTTAATTACATACTCATAACATGGAAGCAAAGTAGAATATACTCAACTGTTCATCTTGTACAGAATATATACTCATTCTTCCTAAGAATAAAAGCTAGTATATTCTTATTTTTATAAGTTCGTTCTCATGTTCTTCTGAGTATGATTTATAGCAGGCTCAATTCTGACTATTTGTTAATTTGTGTTCAGTTTAAAGTTAAATTACAAAAAAAAAATGGCACAATTTATTAAAGCTGTAGTCCCTAATGGAAAAATATAGAAAAAGACGTGAACTTCAGAAGCCTTTAACGCTTCACAAAAGTGAATGTGAAATTGGTTAAACACGTATTTGTTATTCATAAAAAACATGATCCATAAAAATATAAATGACTATCAAATTGTGTAAGGTTAGATTGTATTGTTAAATATAATGAACAATTACAGTTTATTTTGTAAAATTTGAATTGCAAATTTCAATTACTCGTAACTTTAAAATTATATACATATAGACTGTAATCTCAATCCAACATCGCATAATGGCGATTTCCCAGTATTATTTTCTTGTTTCCTGTTTTATTAACGTCTCTTCTGATTCACTCTCTCTTTCATGTTTATTTATTTATTTATTTATCCAAAAGACACAAACAACTACAGCATGCCGATAGCATGTGAAAGTCTATAAAAAAAAAGCTGAGCATCACGGTGCAATGTGGTCAAAGAGGATAGGTAACACGAGTATATAGGTACTAACTTTTAAATGATTAAGAAACTGTGAAGATGAGTACCGGTATATTTTCGCGTTAGGTAGAATGTTTTTATTCTTACGAAAATGAGTATGTTCTAATGGTCACAAGTACTATATAGTCACAGGAAGTGCTCATACTCATAAGTACAAACCTTGAGAAAGTACTTAAGTTTTATTCTTACTACCCAATATGTCCATATGAGTGAACTTTTACGTTGACCCCCAGCTAGGCAAATTCCCAACCCAAACCAATTGACTATGCGAAGGTTTGCTGAGTAACCAGGTTTCGATCAGACAACTCTACTCGTCCCTAGACCGGTACCCTCCGTGCGTTGCCAGTAGGTGTTAGGGGAACGCTATGGAACGATAACTGAAAGTAGATGCCTAACGTGGGGAAACGGGAGAACCCCGAGAAAAACCCCAACCATGACCTTGTCCGCCACAAGCGTCACTATGGATGATGAAATAAATAAACATTGTTTCTATGGTCTGTCCCAGGAATCTGTAGAGTGACTTGGCGCATGTGGGGGCGGAGTCTATCTGTGCCGGATGGTATTGCGGGCAGCATCATCTCGAGATCGCAAGGGGTAATATGCTCGTGGTAGAATGTTCAGATAGAAATGATACCCTCTCTGCAAGCGATTGGTAGTTTCGTTCAACCAGGGCGATCATTGGTCCTAGCCCTCCCACATACCTCTTGCACACAGGTCTTATTTCGTCTTTCTACTCCACAGATTCCTGGGACAGACCATAGTTTTTCTACAGTAACCAGGGTTCTTGTGGTAGGCCTATAAGAAACTTACATGCGATGTCGACAACAACGAAATGTTAAGTATGAAATAATTTAAATGCTAAAGCACCATCGTGCGAAGGATAATTGCGGTCTTAGTTTTTATTAATTTCACTGAACCTCAGCTTTATCAGTCATTGTTATTCGTACATGAAATAGACCTCCTGATTTTGTTCTATAGTAGTAATAATAATAACAATAACAATAATAATAATAATAATAATAATAATAATAATAATAATAATAATAATAATAATAATAACAATAGTGGCTTTATTTAACCTCACAGAGTTAAGGCCGTGAGGCCTTCTCTTACACTCGACAAGGATTAAAACTTGCTTAGTTACATAGTTGAACATACAACTGAATCGGATTTAAGTAATTACATACTGATACGATTTAGGTACATAATGAGATCAAAAGAGGTAGTTACATAAAAATTTACCTCATAAAATAAAAATAAACATAGTGGAATACATGAGCCGTTTAGAGCAGAAGTGGTGTAAGTCAAAATTGAGTAATGAGGTTCGAAGTAAAAATTATGTAAAATACAGCGCAAAGTAGCAATTAATATTTCCTTCGTGCTATCCACTGACTACTAATAGTTTAAATAAATTGAATATTAATTGCTACTTCTGTATTTTACAGAATGTTTACTTTAACCCTCAGTATCCATTTTTGACATACACCACTTCTGCTCTCAACGGCTCACATATTGATGTTGTTAGAATCAAATACGAATCACACAAAAACAGAAGCCGATAATTCAATAAAAAATGTACACAGTAAAAATAAAAATAAACACAATGGAATACATACTAGTATTAGATTACAAGTAAGTAGGATTCACATAATTAAACCAAAAACCGACATAGACTACCAGCAGAAGATCCTAACTCTCGCAAGATGAAATGAATACAGCAGAACCTTATGTTTTGAGCCCATGTCAAAAATTTGAAGTTTTAAGTTAGTAATGGTTGCTTTTATTTTCCAGATAAACCCTGATTATACATAATAAAACAATAAAACAGAAGTCAAAATGTTCGTCGTTTTATAGGCTGTAGCTAATTTAATTTAGGATACTCATTATTATTATTATTATTATTATTATTATTATTATTATTATTAATTCTTTTTTGTTAGCTGTGTCTATTATTAATTGCCATTATTGAGTGTAATTAGTTACCACTGCCACCGAGTATATACCCATTTGCAATGTGAATACATACATACATACATACATACATACATACATACATACATACATACATACATACATACATACGGTAACTTCTGTACAGTGTACACGTAAAAGCAGCATATCTAGGGAGGGAGGTGATCTTGAGGCTGAGATGTCAATGAAACCAGGCCGCTCACGACTCAGGTTTCTGTACAAACACTGAATTCAACTCGTGGACCAGGAGGGAATAGGTAAGCACATTTGCAAGCCGAATGGCGTCATCTGGGGTACGCTCTAGCGGGCCACGCCCTGCATTATCCAAGCAGCCTCAATGTCACCTCTATCTGATTAGTCCGAGCGATCTAGTAGACCTTGCTGGTGGACTCCACACAACAATCGGGTAATATGTTTCCTTTACAGGCTTGCAGACAGAAACTGGAATTTAAGCATGAATATAATAAATGCGGTTAGGCGATATATAACTCACGTAAGATATTTATTCGCTATTATTGAAGAAACTAGCCCTCCGCTGTGCCACAAAAGGAAGAGTTTCCAATTATAATCCTTTCCAAGAGGCCCGAAAAATTGTGTTGTTCCTGGAATAACAACATAACGTATGTTACGTCGTTTTTCCGTTTCCTGCATATATCGAATCCCTATTAACACATCTCAATCTTGACAAAATATTATTTCCCTTCAACAAAAACAGCACCCTCTAGAAACATTTGAATGTCATTCTGCGCAATGCTATCGCGAGATCTAAATCTAAAATGTTTGATGCTCGTATCTCAAATCCAAGACTTTGTAGTTAAGTTCTTGGGTCAAGGTAGAGTATCCACCGGCCACTGTACGAATGTATTGCATACTTTTATCACTGCCAATGTGGCGCTATAAACCAATTTTCAATACTTTATCACAGCCACAACACATTTCAATTCTCATTGTAGGATTACTATATAGTATGAAATTATTACTACATTAACACATTTATATACCACAAAACATACACTGAACTAACTAAATGTAATTATTATGAAAGTCGCCATTTTTTCTTCCTGGAATTACGATCCACTTCCACGAGTAGCAGGGTCGCCAATACATGCAAACGAAATGATACCAAATATAAAGAATGTTACTACAGGTGTGTAGTATTGTGTGACAGGTCAAGTTAGGTTAGGTTAGGTTAGATTAGATTAGATTAACTGTATTATGTGACAGGTTAGGTTAGCTTGATTAGGTGTGTAGTATTAGGAGGTTAGGTTAGGTTTGATTAGGTGTGTAGTAGCCTATTATTACTATGTTGGCGACACTGAAACCCACTGTTACATTAACGAAATATGACCATTTTTCTTCATTCACGCACGACGATTTTCGTATATAAGTAAGGTATGTATTTACTGCGCGTTGGGGGCTTACAGCTCTCCCAGTGATCACATTAATTTCTATTAACCAATACTATAAATCCAAGTCATTTTCAAGGTATTTGAGCAAGTTCCTAAAGTGGCTGGGACATAAGTAACCTTCACCCTTGAGCTAGAGAACGTCTCAATTTATAAACGAGTGTCGTCGTAACCGAGGTGTATAGAACATGGTTTTTTAGTTCATTATTTAACGACGCTGTATCAGTTACTCAGTCATTTAGCGTCGAAGGGATTGGGGATAGCGAGATGGTATTTGACGAGACGATTCACCATAGATTACATGACATTCGCCTTACGGTTGGTGAAAACCTCCGAAAAAAAAACAAGCAGGTAATTAGCCCAAGCGGGAATATGTATAGAACAGATATTATGCTATCAGTCAGAGGGAATGATACAATGTTGATAACTAGATTAGGCCTAGAGTATATTATAGTTCTTATGTTTTACCCCATTATTTACAATTTTTAATATACATTGCAGTACATTCGATACTTAAGTTTAGACAATATGTTCATTACATATTTGCTCAGTGTGCGCGATAATACAATAGGCCTATGTAGGTACACAATAAATTACGCCAGTCAGAAGTACAAGAATCAATCATTTTCTTACGCGTTGTGCTATTTATCCAATGAATACTTTTTAGATCATGTTATAAATATGTCCTTAACTTCCGACACAATACATTTCGCTGCTTCTTCTGTTGGCTTCGTAGTAGTGTGGGTTCATAACTCTAATAGCCATAGAATGTTGCCAAACAGTAGTTCGAAAGTTGCTAGATTCCTTGTTATCAATAGAGACAATTTTATTTTTGTCGCTAGAGGGTGCTGAAAAAGTTACTAGTTCTTATTTTTTTAACTAGCTAATGGTGGGTACTTGACTTACGTCAGGCAGAATGTTGAAAGACAGAATGAAAACGTAAGAAAAAATCGCTATGTTCTTTCAAAGATAATTCATCTTCATCATCATCATCATCATCATCATCATCATCATCATCATCATCATCATCATCATCATAATCATCATCATCATCATCATCATCAGATTCATTTTAAAGTAATTATCTACTTTAAATAACTGTAGTATTTTTTTAAGTTTTCAGAAATTAGATTTAAACTGAACGGATGTTACAACACTATAACATACACATTATTATGAACAAGACGCCACTGCTAATCCGTACAAGTTGTAGATAAACAAAGTGATACACGATCTATAATTGGCATTGAACTGAGGAAACCGATACGTGTTAAATATGCAGAAACACAAAAATAGAACAAATTCTTTTGCAAAGTCGAGTATTTCAATGACACATGATCTGGTACAGCGAGTGTTGTACCGATGTAAATTGTATCAAGGTTTGACCTTTTCATTAGCTGCCAGGAACTAACATGTGCATATATTAGCATGCTTTTGCAGTAAGGAATAATACTGTCTCCTAATGAATTGCATACATCAACATATTTTAATAAATTTATTTGTTTCTATGTAGCGCTAATTATCGTTGTGTGTTATACATAACACCTGACTGACGAAGGGCGGGAAGATTATTTGTCAACACTGACCCAAGTGAAAGGAGGAACTAAATTTAAAAGAATATTACTATAATAAAATTATTAATTGCCTACACTGGAGCAACTCATAGAAATTTCTTCTTCTTCTTCATAATCTTCATTGAGGTACAGAAGCCCTTATCAGGAGGGACTTGGATCATCCCTAAACACTTCAGCCCAAATCAGCTCTTTGTGCACCCATGGTGGAATGAGTTGCGTGCCAATTGTGCTGCCCGACTAAGCCGGCCTCACCAACCTTCACATTGGGCATTTCTTTCCAGCCATGAAATCCGTATACCATACCCTGATGGGTGCCTACCGTACCTTACAGATTTATATGTGTCGTTATGTCTGGCAAGCAAGAACCAGGGAGATTCTACCACCACTGCCATCTACCAGTCTTTGAACTAACTGCGAGGAACATTCCACCATGGTGGATGATCGAATCCCTCTTGGGCCGATCGTCTGATTGTTCTTTCTTTTTTTTTTTTTTTTTTTTTTTTTTTTTAACGTGAAACGTTTATGTTCGAATGCCAGATGAATAAACTATTACCTACGAAAATTTCAATATCTTATGTCACTTGCTTAGCAACGGCAATGAGTTAAGTAATTTTATTCTGACGTTACTTGCTTAGCAACGGCAATGAGTTAAGTCATATTATTCTGACGTCACTTGCTTAGCAACGGCAATGAATTAAGTCACATTATTCTGACGTCACTTGCTTAGCAACGGATCAGTGTCAAACTGCCACTATAACACTATAATTCCACAGTCACACCACACTTCCTGTCACAATAGATCATATCTTGGGGAAGGGGATTCGAACTGCGGACCACTTGATTTCAAGGCATTCTTTCTCCAAGGCTATTTTGCTCAATAGATCTTATTACTTATATCAGATTTACAAAATTATCCATACATGCACACGTATATTTTAGCAAAGATAATCATTCCCCACTCTCATTTTACTCTCACCTCACTCACTACATTGACACTACGACACCTTTCACTGTCACTATAACACTTTTTACTGTCACTATAACATTTTAACATTACTAACCGCATTTATGTCACTTCTTAATTTATAAAGAACTTACACTACTGTCTACTACAAGCTTATTTTTGAATATCTTGACGCTTCTTGGAAAACCCTCTATTAATTCTGCAGGTAAAGCGTTCCAGTCCCTGACAGTTCGGTTCAGAAATGAAAATTTTTCAATAACCGTTCAATAAAGAAATAAAAGAAAAATAATCATTAATAATACAACACATAAATTGTATTAAATTTATTTCACTCTCAATCATATTCTCAGTACTTATAAATAGAACCAATTCGTTAACAAATTTAAACAATGCAATAACACCCAACCGATAACATAAACGTTTTCTCCCAGGTTTTCCCCAACTGTATGATGAATGACAGAAAACTCTATAGGCCTAGTGAATTTTATTGTTTGACTCATCTACGGCAAATTCCACGGATGCTAGACAATGTGTCGTTAAGTAAGTGATAAAAACACATAATAATAATAATAACAATAATAATAATAATAATAATAATAATAATGATAATAATAATGATGATGAATCCCAATAAAATACCAAATAAAATTTACTATTACATACCAAAGGAGGCGCGCTGTAGTGTCGCGGTAAAGGTGTAACGTTGCAAGCCGGATGGTCGAGGGTTCGATTTCCGATGGGGTCGTGAATATTCTCCATTTATCTAATCGCACTAAGGCCCTGAGGTTTTCTGAGCTTCTTACAGATGAATACCAGGGGTATTTCCATGGGGGTAAAGAAGCGGGTATAGCAATAGGGATATCCTGAACTAGCACCAACACATAGCGCGCGTGTACTTTGAGGGATGCGCTTTGCGTGTGCATTTGTTTTCCGTATATAAACATTGAGGATTTACGTAGTGTATTAGTATATTAAATATTCTTAAAAACAACTCAAAATGCCATATTTTTGTTATGTTCCTATATGTAAAAATCAGGGAAAGTCTTTTGTCTTCAATCAGGTCCCGTAATATTCTGAATATATGCTTTAAACCTTAAAAATTTAACTAATTAAATTGCGCCTCGAAAGTGCTAGCTATTAAACAAAGCAACTACTTCAAGTAAGGAATTGCTGGCTGCAGTTTCAATTTGGAAGTGTAAAAAGGAAAATTAATAAAAACATATGCAATCTCGACAGCAAGCTATGTTAGCTTAGATTATATTATGCAGTAGTTGTAGGAGTCTCCGAAGTTTACGCCTGCAGTAAACTCTCGATTAACTGGGATGTTTATTATCCAGGAAGATCCATAGTGAAATCCATTTCGTGAATTATGTTTTTAATGTGCTGTAGAGTGATTATTAAAACCATGGTTTTACTTCAAATTTTCAAAATCATCCTACATAGTATTCAAAACTGCATGTCCTTAACCTACAAAACACAGGAGTAATCGTGATACTACTGCGATCATATTATATCATCCTATCAAACATTGCATTTGATCTTTCTGCAGCTAGAGAAAAAAAAATACGAGGAATTCAGTCTCGATAGTCCCTTTCCTATGAAAAAAAAACACATTGGTGGCTGCATATCCTGGTTTTAGCATACGGTACTTACAATACTAATGACTAAAGAGGTAATATTCATATTCTACAAAGTTCCTATTTTATTTATTTATTTATTTATTTATTTATTTATTTATTTATTTATTTATTTATTTTTATTCGTGCACCTCGTTCTCAAAGTTCTCGTTTAAGTTCATGAATATTCAATTACTCGTATCTATATTCTGAATACTGCAGATTTTCCCATCCATCTCATAGAGGGAATCGCTCAGTATTATACAAGTTCACGCTATTATTTATTGTAAATTAAATTAAATTATGAGGTTAGAAAATACTGAATTATATTAAATTATACTAGGTTATACAAAATAATTATAAATATAATTCTGACACGCACAGAAAACCAACAAGTGGGAGAACATAATCAACTGTAGCATAAGACATAATATAGCCCTACAACAAGTTGTGCCGCATGGCACGCTCTTGCCATCTAACGGTAAAACTTCGCATAAGATAACCCTATTAATGCCGATTGTCTATACAGAGGGGAGGCAGCCTCCCGCTTTTTTGTGGGCCTCCATGACCTATAATGTAGATGACTTTTATTATATACTGAAAGACAGGTCAGTGAGACGATCTATGGAGTGGTGACGTGATCAGTTTTTGGAATCTTTAAAATGGAACAAACTAATAAATGACCTACCTAGCCTAATCCGTGAATCTGATTATTATCGAACTATTGGTTCACAACATGTAATGTTACAATTAGAAAGGGCAGTAAAATACGCAGCAACTTGTAAAACAAAAACCAACATTTGTTCGCGATTTGATCGTAGCATCCGTTTACGACTAGATTTGCTGTTAGAACCGTTACACGTGGGTTCACTTGTCTCTCGACCTTGTCAGTGCATTCTGACATTTCGAGCACTTTCTGAACGGTGGCAACTTGCCTAATATTGACAAGCAGTTCTAACGGTACTTGCACGGTGTAATTATGCGCCCACGTTATTATAAATTATTGTTCACTTTCGAGTCAAAGAATCGTCGTCAATTTATCGTTATACGAGTAGAAAGCAATGTACCTATTAAAGGACAGGCAGAAAGGTCTGGATTTTCTACGGTGCAATGGAGGCATAAATTTATCATATTTACGTAAGTAATATTAATCAGTCCTTACAATCTACGCCACATAACCTACAAGCTCCATAATTAAAATACATTATAAATCATTGTATAGTAATTAAGAGGGAGAGTGACTCGTATATTAAATGGAAAATTGAAGTTAAAGCTTACACAAACGAATTTAAAATTACAAGTTTTTTGGTCTGTTATTTAAGGGTGCTGTTTGAAATTCGAGGTTCACTAGCGTCGGTGGAATTAGTGATAACGAGATGGTATTTAATAAAATAAGTATATATAAATTTCAATCATAAGACACATCTGTTTTGCAAATGTTTATTTGCTATATGAATATGGAATATATTAACGTTTTCGCCTTATTGGGCATCATCAGATATAGTAAAATATGTAATCTGAACCTTGATCAAATTGAGCAAATAACAAATGAGCTATGTATTATACATGGTGTTGGATCCCCATAAGCTTTATGTATAAAACTATAAATAAAATGAAGGATAATGAATTTCAATGTGATGCAAACTTTTAAAATTTGAAATTGCAATTATATTAAATTATACTAGGTTATACAAAATAATTATAAATATAATTTTCACACACACAAGAGAGATGATATTTAGCGAGACGAGGCCGAGGATTCGCCATGGATTACCTAACATTCGCCTTAGGGTTGGTAACAATTTGATAGAATACAGGTTTGTTTTTAGCAACGAAGATTCTACAAGACTGGTGAAGAAAGTTATTAGGCCTATAATAAAAGCAATAATAATAATAATAATAATAATAATAATAATAATAATAATAATAATAATAATAATAATATGTATTTACTTATTTATTTATTTAATTGTTTATTGATATTTGTGTGCTGGTCAACAGCCGTTGGCAAATTATATTCCAGCACATTAGTACAATAAAACAAATAATAGAAATGTTATTAGAATGTTAAAGCTTAAATACAGATATAATATTAATAAAAATTATAATGATCAGTGTTGAATTAATAAAGAATTATAAAGAAACATAAAATGCCAAAATTTACAGAGCATATAATGCAATTAAATCATTTATCAATTAGTCACTACTCTACATTAAGGGGATCGAAATCGCAATCCTGCATATTAGCATTTTTATGCATCTATAGACCGGAGAAAGAGAATTAGAATTTCTAGTAGAGAAAATTTTATGGACTCTAAATTCTTTAGTAGGAATACGAAAGCTGGCATTACTTATAATAATAATAATAATAATAATAATAATAATAATAATAATAATAATAATAATAATAAATTTATCATATGAAAATGTAGAAGACATGACAGTAAAATATCAAACTTGTTAAAAATATCAGGAATTATAATAAAAGTATGAAATAAATAATAATAAATAATGAAGTACAGTATGAAAGAGTACTGGAATCAAATTATACAACACTCCAACCATTCATGTGCTATTATACAGTAGTGAAAGTTGGATATTACAGCCAAAGATAAATCCAGACTGAAACCCGCCGAAATGAAACTCCAAAAATGGCCTTTTTTAGCTGAAAGCGCAGCCCTATATAGAAACAGTTCTCCATATAGTCTTAGGCCTATGTTATTTTCATTCACGTTTGTATATAAGCTGGAATTATGATTTGTATAGGGAAAGTGAAAATAAAAATGCTTGTATCTCAAAACAGATTTTTTTGGGAGTTACAATGCTTTGACCAAATGCCAGAGATTTATGCGAAGAGCAGCAGAATACAATTTGCTCAGACTTTAAAACAAACGGCGAAATTTTTCAAGAACAAAAAGCAACTCCCATTTTGAAAAAAAAAAAAAAAAGTAGCAACATACAAAAAAAAATTGGATTGAACATATAAGCAGCAAAATGAACTATTAAACATACTCCAAATAATGGAAGAAGAGAGCAGAGCCTGCCGACGACGACGACGACGACGACGACGACGATGATGATGATGATGATGATGATGATGATGATGATGATAGATTGCGGGTTATATTTTTATAACTTATATGGGATTTCCAGCTTAATTGTTGGTCTTTTCTCAAAAGTTGCCGTCCATCCAATCATTATTTTTTTTAAATTCGCTACACTGTGTTGGTGTCAATCTCGCTGTTCCAATCGGCCTATGGACTTCCCTTCTCCCTTCGTCCTAATAAGCTTCGCTTACAATATTTCTTGCCAATCTGTTGTCCTGGATTCTCTTGAAGTGTCCACAGCATTGTAGCTTTTTTTCTTCTCTTTCTTGCAATACCGTTTCATTGCCTTTACTTTCTGTCCTAATTGTTTCACTGCTTAATCTGTGTTATTCGTAAATTCTTGCGGAACATATACAAAAGTACAGTAACTAAGCCAGGAGATAATGGGGTAGGGTAGTCAGTCTCTTTCCCCCTTCATGCATACATTGCTGACTAATAACTAGACATCGGATTTTTAGGCACTAAAAATTGCAGTTTTAGGCGCCTAAAATAAGCTCAAAATTTGTAAAATTAGGCTCTATTTTAATGAAAATAGGCACTTTAGGCACATCAAGGTATCATACTTATTTCTTTCACTGAAATTTTTAGTTATACACTAAAATACGCACAAAAAAGTATGTTTAAACATTAAAAAAGAATACTATATTATATTTATAAACAGAGCTGCACAAATTTAATATATTGAAACTAATGAAATAATGATTATTGATATCAAGATTACTCATTTTAAGTTATTGAAATTCAGTTCCATGCTCAGACTTTATTATAATTATCTGCACAGTACACCACCAGAATTTTTTCTAAATTCTCCACAGTTAACCTTTGCCTTTTGTCACTGAGAATCATTTTGAAAGCAGAAAAACTTCTTTCAACAGAAACTGATGTGAGAGGCGCAAATTTTAAATTAGGTACAATAGAAACATCAATACTTACTGAAACATTTACACTCTTGATACTTTTTCCAACAATGAAAATCCTACATTCTTATTTAATACGTTGTCCCACTTATTTTTAACTTTTTTCCCAGTTTCGCCCAAAGCAGAATGTATGTTCACTTGAGCTTCCTTTACTATTGCTATTTGGCTACAAAGAGATTGTTTTTCACGTTCTAATTGTTCAATGCTTGCAGGTATGAAAGAAAAGTTTGATGTTATGTAGGCAATATCGTTTTTCACTCGTGAGTCATTCAGACAATCTTTCACTGCTTTCACACACGCTGCACTATAAGTTTCAGGTAATTTATCAATAACTGTGACCACTTCTTTAAAATACTTAGAATAATACACCACTGACTGAATCCAGGTTCCCCATCGTGTAACAACCGGCTGAGGTGGGAGTGGGATATCTGGAAAGTTCTCTCTGAATATTGAAATCCTGGATGGGGCTTTACAAAAACATTTTTTGTGTTAGAAATAAACGAATTGACAAGAGGAAATTCATTCCGGATTGTTTCAGAAACCCTGTGAAGGCCATGTGCTAGACAGGTTACATGCGTGAGGTTAGGATAAAATGTTTTAAGAAGTGGAGCTGCAGCAACCATGTATGAGGCAGCATCAGTACAAAACAATAGAACTTTAGAATCGTCTATATTACCTGAGTATAAAGACTGTAGGCCTTTATTTACAAAATAAGCAATGGCTTGGCTATTCACTTTCGAAAGTTCCTTAACACATACGAGGTGTGGAATCGAAGGTTCATCAGGACTAAGTTTTCCTACTACCATATTTGCTATATACCTATTCATAGGATCTGAGGTTTCATCCACAGAGACCCATATGTAAGAATCACCTATATCCTCCCGAATGGAAGCTAAAGTTTCATTGTATATTCTGTCTAAGTAATTTTTTCTTAGGGTCGACTCAGATGGGATATTTTGTTTGCAGTATTTTTGTAAAAACTGTCTTAAAACCGGATTTTCAATTGCATTCCAGGGAATGTTAGCAGCAACAAACGCTTTGGTTAAATCAGCATAGAAATTGCTGCTGAGATTGGATGAAGTAGGCTGTGTTAGTAAAGTTTGTTGCAGTTGATTTTTCTGCTGAGCTTTAGCCTTATGAGCCGCTCCTTGCACATGCTGCTTTAGGTGGCACTTCTTTTCTTGCGAAATCTAAAAATGTAAAGTAAACTGAATTAAAATAAAATCCTAATTGTTGTATTGCCGTATTTCTATCACAAAGTTAGTGGGTTCGAACAATCAAAATTTTAATGACCTGCAAATACTTTAACTATCGGAATTTAAAAGGTTAAAGTGTAGTGGTCTTAAAAAGAATTATACCTCAGGGTAGCTCAGTCAATGTATAAATATTATAGGCCTACTCATTAAAATTAATAGACTTTATATATTTCAACTATTGTTACATACCTGTTTGCTACAAATCTTGCAGAATATTATTTTTCCATCATAAGTGAATTCTGAATATTCTGTTAGCCATTGCCGGATCAATGTAGATTTTGCACTTATATTTTTCGGCATCATCGCGTTAAACTTCACAGGAAAACGTCCTACCGCTCAAAACTTCTCAACACAAATAAGGTGAGGGAAAGAGCAACTGTTAACGAGCATTCAAATGAACCGTTGTTATTGAGATTCAATTGGACAAAAATACAAAGTTCCACTTATTGTTGCATTTCCTGGTAGTGTTAACACTAGGAGGGCCATTCTTTTAAATATTTTGTAACGGTTTACCCTACTAATTCGCAGTTTTACGACTTTTCATATATATTTCAAAAACACTCTTTCTCCAAAAATTGTGATTTTATGACACTCTGAAGGGCAGTACAGCTAATCGGTTTCAGACCGAAAACAGTCATTTTTATAGTATAGTATATCTCTGAATCGGTAGCAGCACATGTTGTGATTGTTGCCTGCTTCAAAACTAAGATTGGTTTTTTGTCGGCATTTATGCCTCCAAACATGTTAAATTCGGTGAAATCTATTGCGAGTGTCGTGAGATTCAAAACATTTTGTTTCCTTTATCAATGGTTTCATGGCCGGTGTGAAGCAAACTTTCCACTTTTTAAATGCCTTAAATTTCGCAGTGAATGCATGTATAAATTATAAAAAGTAAGAGTAAAATGCGAAACTTTACAGTGAGTTAGGCATTTTTAGGCGAATATTAACAAATTAGGCTCTAATAATCGTTTTAGGGCATTTTAGGGCACTATAAAACTCTTTGAATACCTTTCAATTTCCATGAAACACAAATATTAATAATTATTTTTACTTTTCTCCTTAAGAAACAAAATAGGCATTTGCCCTAGAATCCGATGTCTGCTAATAACATATTACGCTAATAAGATTTCAGATGTATACAAACAATTGAAGGGTTCCCTGCAAAAAAAAAGGTACCTCCACTTTTACAAATTTGTGAAAAACCACAAAAACATTCTAAAAAATTCAAATTTTAATTGATCTTCTTGCCTTTTTCAGAGTGGGCCTATGTCCTAAGTATCTAGGATTTTCATTTTATCACTCAATCATTTATTTCAACCAGTAATTTCGGGGAGGGGGGTAAAATATATACAAATAATGAAGCTACCCTTTTTCGCAATAAAATTGGATATAATTAGCTACGATTTGCACTGAATATACAACTGTGTCAATATCATAAACTACAGCACAAGACATTATATATAAGCGGGAAAAACGATGAATGTCACATTTCTCTTAAGGATTAGATAATGATCTAATTGAGTCTATAACTGCAAGATGTAGTGCTGTTTCTATAGAACATAAAGGAAAGGATTACTGTGTTTGTAGTGATAATGCTCCTTTTTACCATTTTTCATTAGAACAACATTAAATTTCGCAGTGATCCATTGAATTAGATAATGACATCAACCTTAAGAAAACTGTGACATTCATCGTTTTTCCCGTGAACTCTTCATCTTATATACACTATAATATGAAAATACATACAGGTTTAACCGTAAGTAATGTCATTAATTTCAAGGACTTATTCTTCGAGATATTTCAAACAGAAAAGTTTAATACAAGTTGCTCGTTTTTGATCCCTTTTCGAGATAAAAATGTCCAAAAACATAAATTTTCAGGGGAAACAAAAACTATCTGGCATGAGTGTTGTTGACACTTCAGTATGAAATTCACCACGCCATTTCTTAAGGTGTTGTAGAAACTTGGGAAAACTGAAGTACATTATAACTTAAATTACCTCATAGAAATACATGTGTAAATGCAGGTAACTGTGGACAATGATTGTTTTAAGAAAAAAATACTCTGTTGTGGCTGAAGTGTACCTCTCCTTTAATGACTCCATAACTAATACAACAATTCACGTGCTAAAGTATTTTTCTCTGAGGTGGCTTTTGCCGCGTACATAAGAAGCAGTACTGCCAGTCTACTACAGTTTAAAATTGTAGGGATAAGTGTTTCAAGATGATATGAATGGGATATTTGCAGCGCTTTTTTCAGCCGGAACGGTCCGGAACGCGTTCCGGTAAACTCTTTGCCATTACAAATTCCAACGAGATACATTTTATAAGCGAAATTGAAAATTAAAATTGCAGCCACTGCCGAGTCCAAGAGTTTAGGCCTACATTTTCTCATTATTATCGTTGGTGCAAAAGTAACTCATGCAATCTAGTGCTGCCGTCTTCCGTTATTGATCCTGAAACTATAGCTCGAAATCGCAAATTTTCCGTTATACTTAAAATCGATGAGCTCCATTTGGAACTTATTGTAATATAAGGTATGTAGGCCTAATATTTTAAACCTACGTTTTTGTTGTATAATATGATCGAGTGATAGAGTTCCGGTAAACTTTTTTCCAGAAAAAAAAACACTGGATATTTGTAAATGCTATCATCGTCCTGAACAATGGATGTGTTCACAAAAAATGTCTTTGGACTATGGTTGTTTATGAAAACCACTGAAAATTTCCACTCTTATAATATAGGACCACAGTCTAGTATATACAGTCACGAAGCTTGTGTTGATGAGGATACTAGGAACAATAGACTGTGCCGGTACTGTTTCACATAGTATGTGATGAGGCGATAGTAGCGAACCTAGTGGTTAGCAACTCTCTTCGGATGCATATTCCCTACGTATTGAGCTTCGTGACTGTATATACTAGATTGTGATATAACTATGGTGTTTTTTTCACTGATAACTAATTCAGTAAATGACCGCTATAATACACTCACCAGATGCTTAATATTCAAATTTCCATTTTTTTACTATGTTTTTTTTATTAAACTTCAATTACACTATCGTAAAATATAAAGAAAAGTTTTAAATAAAGAGTATTTTAAAATATTTTTAATATAATTACAAAAGGAAGAGAACATCAACATGAAAAAGGAAAAACACTCATACTCTAGCACTACCCGAATGATTAGAACTCGTAGCAGGGGACGGTTCAGTAATATGAATAATAATAATAATAATAATAATAATAATAATAATAATAATAATAATAATGATAATGATAAAAATAGTTTTATTTTCCCTGGGAGAGTTAAGGCCATCTGGCCTTTTCTTCCACTCAACCAGGATCAAAGCACATACAGAAAAATACATACCGGTATACAAGTATTAACTTCACACAAATCAAACAAATTAAAACAAATTAAACATGACTTAAGAAGGAATATACATGAGAAATAGGACCTATATTAAATAATTACTATAACTAAGTTATTACGTTGATTATTAGAAGAGAAAAATTCGCTTCGGCGCCGGGGATCGAACTCGGATCCTTGGTTTTACGTACTAAGTGCTCTAACCACTGAGCTACGCCGAAGTTCAATCCACAACACCGGATCGAATCCCTCTCCTCTAGCGTTTTTCCCTTTGTGGCCTAACTCCAAGTTTTTCTCCTCTAATAAAATCATTGTTACCATAACAGATATATTATGTAGGATCAAAAATTAATCTTTACGTAAGTTATTACGTATTTAATTTTTTTCTTTAATGTTTTTTGCTAAGATTTTGTAACTCACAGTTATTTTTAATAAGGCAATGAAGTGGTTTGGGATCAAAACTTGAGCTGTTTTAGATCAGCAGTAGCGAAATGTCTGGGTACAATTAATGGCATGGGAAGGGAAATTTTTCCAAAAGGACTCATCATCTCAGATCACGGTATCTGCATCCCCGTTTATTTTAAAATTCACCACGTCGCGTCGTTTCTAAGCTTAGCATCACGGATGTGAAGCAGCTCAATTTGTAACACAGCCATGTTGCTTTGTAAAAACTTCGACTACATCAACAGCCGTTTGTTGTTGAAGCGAAGAGAAATTGGATCAGTCGTACTGTACTACGTTGTAGCACGTGCTGAATTGTTACGGAGAAAAGAAGAAGGAGAACGTGAAGATGAAAAAAGAAAGAACGAGAAAATCAGGCAAAAACGTTCTTGAATAAGAAAGAATAACGCAGGCTGTGGTTATACATGGCCAGTGACCTGTTTAACGGTTGATCTCCATGGAATCGCGAGACGTCTCCAGATCGAAACTTGTTTCGCCGTGTCTGTCACTCAATCAGACCTCTAATGCCACACTACAGCGCTCAACACAACAGCGGACAATTCGCAAATATCACACTGATCGACAAATTCCATCTTTTTTATTTTCCCTGAATGAAAATATGAGAATATTTTTAATATATTGGTTTATTTTACGACGTTTCATCAACCGCAATGGTTATCTAGCGTTAGAATGAAATGAAGCTAATAGTGCCAGTGAAATGAATCCAGGGTTCAACGCCGAAAGTTATCCAGCATTTGTTCTTAATAGGTTGAGGAAAAATCCGAAAAAAAAAAAAAAAAAAAAAAAAAAAACAGAAATTCTCAACCAGGTAACCTACTCCAACCAGGATTTGAATCCGAGCCCGTTCGTTTCATGGTCACACATGCTAACTCAGATCTGGTTACTAGTCCCATCGCTCTAATTTCCGGCAGCCAATCGCGTTGCAGGTCGGCTACATTTAAACGTGTGCGTCTTGTGATTCGCTGATGAAGACGTTATTCATTTCTTAAGGCTCGATAAATACTTAATATAATCGCCCGCCATTTTGGCTCTATCGTTGGCGTTCGCAGAAAGCTACGACATGATAATGTTTAACGGTGTGGCAAATAGATCCCTCGTCCGGTAGCTCGGCAACGAACGAACAAAAATGGCGAACGATACTACCTACCTAGACTTTATAGAGCCTTCACTTTCTAAGACGTAAGCAAAGAGGAGGAATCACGCCGGGAATAACAGCGTCGAGACTATAAGAACTCAATCGAGTCACTGTAGATTTCCCCTTAACTCCCAACTCCACTTTCCACGGCTGAGACAATCACACAGGAGGTAAGCATTGCTCAGTGACGGATTGTACAGGGACATCATTTTATTTTACCTGAGTTTTTTAATGCATTTCACTCCCACCCCTTCCACTAATGAAGTTCAACCGTCCTCCACACAGATCCAAGACCGCATATACAATCATAGTAGCCTTACGGGCATAGCAAACAGTACGTTCCAAAAATATGTTCGCGTTTTCCAGTGACGAAAGAGCTTTCAATATTGCATCATTTTCGCACAGGTACTGTCGTCCATTTGCCTACGACGCATCCCGGTTTCCCCCACCCGCTTCTATTCGCCTCTCAGTAAAGGCTAGTGGCTGGGCTGTCTTAGCTCTTTTCTGAGAACATTAATTTCTGTTAGGAATGGACGTCTAGGTAATATTATACCCATACAACTGTTTAAAATAACTTAAATAAAAGGGCCTCGTTAAGTAATTAACTGTCACGTGATTTCCCCCCTTTCTACGACCCTGCTACATAACCATTTGGATGAACAGCAGATAGCATGTCTGAGTAATTTTATCTTATCAGAAGTGAAGATTGAATTTACAGTACGTAATGTACTATTTTACAGAGTAGGTACAGAATTATTTCAACATGAGTTACTAGTACAAAGGACGAAACTGGTAATTGGAATTACACACATTAGAACTGAAGCCTGTATCGAAATGAACGGCCACCATTTTAAAAAATATGTTTAAATATCCGTATTATGATTTTTTTCAATTTAACTTCATTCTCTATAGTGTACGCCAATGTGCTGTAGACAGTATAATATACCCTGCATAATGAATACGTCCGCATTGACAGTTCAATTCGTGAGTAAAAACAATCATTGTTAATATTGTACTGTATTTTGGTTAAACAAAAACGTAATGACAATTATCAAACTCAAAAGCGTGATATTTCCTAGTTTACGTAAGTGGATGAACTACTTTTCTTCCCTCCTATACCTAATAAAGTGATTTGTTTGTATATTATGCCAGTATCATCGAACTCCAGTCGTGGAAGGGGGTAGCAAACTGTTATCAACCGTTGATCCAAAGGTATAGCCAGGTTAATATTAGAAGAAATATTTAGTAAAAATAAAATGATGTCCTTGTATAAGGCTTTTACGAATTTCATCTCTCGCTGGTCGCCTGAAATCCATCACTGATGTACAGTGCATTTGTTTATAAGGCAGTGTAAGCGAAAAGGACATGGGCGGAGGTTTCTGTTTTCCTTTCACTTCCCCCTTGTGTCCAGGGCTGTAGTTACTCCACAGCGGTGTACTGTGAATTTTTACAATTCGACCTCACTGAATCCAAATCTGTTAACGAAAATGCTCAAGTTATTTTAGTAAGAATATCCTAATCTTACACACCTTTCGCCCTGCATCCCACTACACCGACCCGTTCCCTCTCCAAACTTGTCTGATTCAATGCAGCAGCAATACTCCGTATTCACTCAACTTCACTGTGTAGGGACGAAGTCTTGACACTAATTTGTAACATAAATGCAATCAATTGTTTACACATAATGCGAGAAATAAAATGGAGCTGAATTCTTCTCACAGCCGTGTAAATAACCCAATTAGTGTTGTAAACTCTGCCTGAGGTGTGGCCATTACCATTACTCCAGTTTTTCTTTTCACATGTCATTGTTGAAGCGCGGTAACATGTAATTACAATCACGGAGACCAGTTAAAGTAAGCACGCTCAATTGCGTAATAAATAAGCACTAAATTAAGAAATACTAGAATCAGCATGCAATGAAACAAGTGTGGACTCTTATACTGTACACAATGCTCTATGTTATACACTTATAAACAAACGAAGTATTTAACTTTGCAGAAAAATCTGTACAATAATTCATTGGACACGATCCTTCTTTTCTATCATCTTGGTAATGAATAATTTCTGTAGGTAAAAAAATAGTTATATAATACTTTATGATTATATGAAACAAAAGAATTACAAACGGCGTTGGAAAGTTAAGATTACTGAAGCATTACCATAATTTAGTTGAGTCATTTATACAAAATGTTAAAAAAGAGTCTAATGTTTTGAGAACAAAACGAAAAAATGTAATATACATACCTGTAGATCCTAAAATTCATATCTTTGAAGAAATAAGAACTTTTAAATTAGTGCCGCTATTGTATGAACAGTGTATTTAATGGTCTAAGTGCTGGGTTGTAATGACCTCCCATATCAATCAATCGATTCATAAATCAATCAATAAAACAATAAAAAATCAATCAATAAATAAAACAATCAACCAATAAACCAAACAATCAATAAACAAACCAATCAATCAATCAATAAATCAATCATTCAATAACCCAGCCAATAAACTATTTAATCGATAAACTAATCAATCAATAAACCAATAAACCAATAGATAAATCGATCAATGAATCAATACACCATTCAATAAATGCATCAATAAACAAACAAATCAATAGGCCAATCAAACAATAAACCAACAAATCAATCAACCAATCAATAAATCCATGAATCAAACAATAAACCCAATTTATTTATACATCAATCAATCAATCAATCAATCAACCAATAAATAAATCAATAATTTATAGATCTCTAAAAGGGACATTCACAAACATAGTTATATAATATTTTATAAGTATACCAAACAAAAGAATTACAAACGGCGTTGCAAAGTTCAGATTACTGAAGCATTACCACACTTTAGTTGAGTCATTTATGCAAAATGTTAAAAAAAAGGGCCTAATATTTTGAGAACAAAACGAAAAAGTCTAATATACATACCTGTAGGTCCGAAAATTAATATCTTTGAATAAATAAGGACTGTTAAATTGTATGAACACGTTTCTAATGGTCTAAGTGCTGGATTGTAATGACCTCCCATATCAATCAATCGATTTATAAATCAATCAATAAACCAATAAAAAGTCAATAAATAAATAAATCAATCAATTAATCAAACCAATAAATAAATCAATCAATAGACTACTCAACCATTCAATAAAGCTATTAAACAACAAATAAACCAACCAATCAATAAACAAACCAATCAGCCAATAAATCAATCAATCACTAAATAACCCAGCCAATAAACCATTTAATCAATAAACTAATCAATCAATAAACCAATAAATCAATAGATAAAACAATCAATGAATCAATAAACTATTCAATAAATGCATCAATAAACAAACGAATCAATAGACCAATCAAACAACAAACTAACAAATCAATCAACCAATTAATAAACCCATGAATGAAACAATAAACCAATTCAATTATCTATCAATCAATCAATCAATCAGTCAATCAATCAATCACTCAACAAATCAATAATTTATAAATCTCTAAAATGGACATTCACAACATCCGAGCTCAGAAGATTGAGATGCAGCAGAAATACTATTTTGAGACCACTGAGTGAACATTAATAATAAATTGACTATCAAAGAAAAGAAACTATCCATGACAAGTTAAATATGCAAGACACCATTACCACCGTCTGTATGTGCAATAAAAATTAGGAGAATCAAGTGAACAGGATGAAGCCGGACAAACAAATATCTAAATCACGCAATAGGTGAAAGGCGAAATATCGAAGATAGAAGAAACGTTAGAGAGACTAACTGAGTTTGCTCTTTGAGAAAGGAAAGTGTGAAATATTATTTGTTTGGTATCAACGGCGAGGTTATAGGTAGGTCCTATCTAGCGTCGGTAGAATTCTTGATGAGACCAAGGATTAGTCGTGGGTTAGTCTTAGAGTTGGGAAACACCTTGAAAAAATCTAAACTAGATTATCAGTCCAAACGGGATTCGAGCTCATACCCAAGCACAGACTCGGTGCACAAATCCCGTTCGCTAACCCCGGTGACTCCGTGGAATATACAAAAACTCATATGAATAGCCTGCTGTTAGTGTTCGTAGCCCTTTATGTTTTCATTTCTTCCAGTTATAAATTAGGATGCTATTACTGCAGTAAAACATTCATTGATCGCCATTAACTATCTTCAAAGGTCCTAATAATTGACTTAAATAATAGCTGGGAGATAAGACCTGAGCCAAACATAGGTATGACCAGTAGACCATGATGGCATCATCTCCTTTGTAGCGGTCGGCGGGAGGAAGTGCTTTCCCTCCGCGCGTGTTTGACTCAGGTTTAATCTTCCCAGTTATATGATTTACATTCATATGAGAAATAAACATTCATATCCTTTGGGGAAAAAAAAAAAAACTAAGGAAGAGACTCTAGTAAAGTGCTTCGTGTGGAGTATGACATTGTTTGGGGCAGAAAAATGGAATTACGACGAAGTGAAGAGAAACGAATAGAAGCATTTGAAATGTGGATATGGAGAAGGATGGAGAGTGTGAAATGAACAGACAGAATAAGAAATGAAGCTGTGTTAGGAATAGTAAGTGAAGAAAGAATAATGCTGAAACTGATCAGGAAGAGAAAAAGGAAATGGTTGGAAGGATACACTGGAAGGAATGATGAAGAGGAGAAAAGACAGAAGAAGATATCAGATGATGGACAAGATCAAGATATTTGGATCGTATACGGGACTATGAGGAAGGTGCAAAAGAGGAAAGATTGGAGAATGCTGAGTTTGCAGTGAAAGATCTGCCCCCAGTGATAGTATGTGTGTAATCTGTGGTAGCCACAGTATTTACAGTAATGTTTATGACGTGCTTCGCTGAAATCAATAAATAAGAGTAGCCTATTCCTTACGCTTGAATTATTTTTTGTTCCTTATTTTAAGGGGTTAGGTACAGCTTAAAGGAGTAAAATTTTGGAAATATTCAACATTTTTTCCCTCCATTATTCTATGTTGTACAATAATGAAAATTGGTATGTGTAAGACACTGTCCTTCTGCTATATGATAAACATATTTTTACAATTAAAAAAAATTATTTATATTTTTTTTTCAAAATTCAAAGTTCACTGTGCAGTGATGAAGCGTTTCCCTCATAACTCAAAAAGTACACAACATTATGTGATGAAATTTTTTGTGTGTGTTTATGCATGCCATATCTACAATACGATGCAAAAATCACTTCTCTACCTTTGATAGATTGTGTGATAAAAAATAAATTCATTTTAAAAAATGGTGAAATATCTAACACAAAATAAAAAATATATTGTTTATTAAGGAATGTAGTTGAAAGAGCATGATATTGTAAACATGAGTTGCAGCAATAAAATAAAAGAGAGAAAACATGAAAAAGTTAACAAGTTTATGAGTTATGAGGGAAACGCTTAATCACTGTACAATGAACTTTCAATTTCGAAATATATATATATATATATATATATATATATATATATATATATAATTTTTCTTTTAATCGTAAAAATATTTTTTTCATATAGCAGAAGGACAGTGTTTTACACATACCAATTTTCATTATTGTACATCACACAGTAATGGAGGAAAAAATGTTGAATATTTCCAAAAACGTTACTGCTGTAAGCTGTACCTGAACCCTTAAATAAATGGTTAACGACTTCTTAACCAGTTTGGATATTAATTCAGAATAAAACGTTAAAGACGATATTGCAGCAACGGTGGAAATAAAATTTCAGATAAAAGCGAAGTAATCTAAGAAAACCTACCCTATAAACCAAAAATATCACGCAAATTTTTCGGAAGATAAATCCGGGCCAGTTGTGGACTATATAAGGAGTTACTACAAACAAAGCTTATTGAATACGAACCAGACGCAACAAGAATCACAAGAAGTAACTAAAAAGCGAGCTGCAGTGGGAGGAACCCACAAGAGATTATGTGGGAAAGGGTCATGGTGTTTACCTATCTTGGGAGAGTATCATCATACGAGTGGGCGATGTTGTGCAGAAACCAAGCAACAGGAAGACTAGTGACGCAGGCGCAGACATTCGGCGTAAATCATGGTCATCTTCCTTTTGCTGTGTATGGTCAGCCAGCTCCGCTCATGCTTAAAATAATGCAAGAAAGGAAGCGTATGCACAAGTTGCACATTTGCAGTCCACTTTACTTGTAATAAAGGGAAGTGTAACCTTTTAAGATCATCGTCCTTGTCACTGTGTTATTAGTAACGAATAATATTCCTAACAATTAGGCCTACATGAGTTAACTTTTAATGACGTTTCTAGACAAAAATTTAATGAAATGATTGTTGCCAGCATGTGTTTAACAACAAATAGAGTAATTGATTGTTAACATTGTGTTCTTAACAACTAATTAACTAAACGTTACAATAGTATTTCCCACAACTAAGAAATGAACTGACTGTTACGAATGTGTTCCTAACAACAAATAAATGAACTGACTGTTAACGTGTTCATAACAACAAAAAATTGTTATATTATACTCCTAACAATAAAGAAATAAATGGATTACTAGAAATCTGTTCCTAACAAAAATAAATGAATAAAAAATTGTATTCCTAACAACAAAGAAATTAACTGATTATTATCAGTGTATTCCTAATAACAAATGAATTGATTCTTACTATTGTATTCCTAACAAAGAAAAAAATTAAATTATTGCAATCAGTGTGTCATTAACAACAAATAGATTAATTGCTACTATTGTATTCTTAACAACGAAAGAATTAACTGATTGTAATCGGTATGTTACTAACAACAAAAAAATTGATTGTACTATTGCATTCCTAACAACGAATAAATTAACTTTTTCTAATCAGTGTATTCCTAACAGCAAATTAAATTGATTGTTACTATCGTATTCCCAACTACGAAGAAATTAACTGAGTGTAATCAGTGTATATCTAACAACAAATTAAATTGATTGTTAATATTGTATTCCTAACAACGAAGAAATTAACTGATTGTAATCAGTATATTCCTAACGAAAAATTAAATTGATTGTTACTATTGTATTCCTAACAAACAAGAAATTAACTGATTGTAATCAGTGCATTCCTAGCAATAAATAGATTGATTGTTAATATAGTACTCCTAACAACGAAGAAATTAACTGATTGTAAACAGTATGTTCCTAACAAAAAATTAAATTGATTGTTGCTATTTTATTCCTAACAACTTATAAATTAACTGATTGTAATTAGTGTATTCCTAACACCAATTTAAATTGATTGTTACTATTTTATTCCTAACAAAGGAAAAATTAACTTATTATAATCTGTGTACTCATATACAATAAACAGATTGATTGCTACTATTGTATTCCTAACAACGAAGAAATTAACTCATTCTAATCAGTGTGTTCCTAACAACCAACAAATTCATTGTCACTATTGTATTCCTAACAACGAATAAATTAACTGATTGTAATCAGTGAATTGCACACAACAAATTAAATTGATTCTTACTATTGTATTCCTAACAACGAATAAATTAACTAATTGTAATCAGTGTGTTCCTAACAACAAACAAATTTAGTGTTACTATTGTATTCCCAAAAACGAATAAATTAACTGATTGTAATCAGTGTGTTCCTAACAAAAAATAAATTGATTCTTACTATTGTATTCCTAACAACGAAGAAATTAACTGATTTAAATCAGTGTGTTCGTAACAAAAAATAAATTGATTGTTGCTATTGTATTCCGAACAAGGAATAAATTAACTGATTGTAATCAGTGTGTTCGTAACAACAAAAAAATTGATTGTTACTATTGTATTGCTAACAACGAAGAAATTAACTGATTGTTGGCCTAATCAGTGTGTACCTAACAATAAATTAAATTTATTGTTATTATTGTATTCCTAACAACGAAGAAATTAACTGAATGTAATCAGTATGTCCTAAGAGCAAACAAATTGATTGTTACTATTGTATTCCTAACAACGAATAAATGAACTTATTGTAATAAGTGTGTTCCTAACAACAAAAAATTGATTGTTACTATTATATTCCTAACAACGAATAAATTAACCGATTGTAATCAGTGTGTTCGTAACAACAAATTAAATTGACTGTTACTATCGTATTCCTAAAATAGAAGAAATTAACCGACTCACATCAGTATGTTCCTAACAAAAAAGAAATTGATTATTACTATTGCATTCCCAACAACGAATAAATAAACCGATTGTAATCAGAATGTTCTTAACAACAAACAAATAGATTGTTACTATTCTATTCCTAACAGCCAATAAATTAACTGATTGTAATCAGTATGTTCCTAACAAGAAACAAATTGATTGTAACTATTGTATTCCTAACAACGCATTAATTAACTGATTGTAATCAGTGTGTTACAACAAATTAAAATGATTGTTACTATTGCATTCCTAACAACGAATAAATTAACTGATTGTAATCACTACGTTCCTAACAACAAGCAAATAGATTGTTACTATTGTATTCCTAACAACGAATAAATTAACTGATTGTAATCAGTATGTTCCTAATACAAACAAATTGATTGTTACTATTGTATTCCTAAAGACGGAGAAATTGACAGATTGTAATCAGTGTGTTCCTAACAAGAAATAGATTGATTGTTACTATTGCATTCCTAACAACGAATAAATTAACTGATTGTAATCACTATGTTCCTAAAAACGAGAAAATCGATTGTTACTGTTGTATTCCTAACAACGAATAAATTCCCTGATTGCAATCAGTATGTTCCTAACAGCAAAAAAAAATGATTGTTACTATTGTATACCTAACAACAGATAAATTAACCAATTGCAATCAGTGTGTTCCTAACGACAAATTAAATTGATTTTACTATCGTATTCCGAACAAGAAGAAATTAACTGACCTTCATCAGTATGTTCCTATCAAAAAACAAAGTGATTATTACTATTGCATTCCTAACGACGAATAAATTAACCGATTGTAATCAGTATGTTCTTAACAACTAAAAATTGATTGTTACTATTGTATTCCTAACAACGCATTCATTAACTGATTGTAATCAGTGTGTTCCTAAGAACAAATTAAATTAATTGTTACTATTGCATTCCTAACAACGAATAAATTAACTGATTGTAATCCGTATGTTACTGAAAACAAACAAATTGATTGTTACTATTGCTTTCGTAACAACGAATCAGTGTAATCAGTGCGTTCCTAACAAGAAACAAATTGATTGTTACTATAGTATTCCTAACACCGAATAAATTAACTGATTGTAATCAGTATGTTCCTAACAAGACACAAATTGATTGTAACTATTGTATTCCTAACAACGCATTAATTAACTCATTGCAATCAGTGTATTGTTAACAACAAATTAAATTGATTGTTACTATTGTATTCCTAACAACGAATAAATTAACTAATTCTAATCAGTGTGTTCCTAACAACAAACAAATTTAGTGTTACTATTGTCTTCCCTACAACGAATAAATTAACTGTTTGTAATCAGTGTGTTCCTAAAGACAAATTATATTAATTGTTACTATTGCGTTCCTAACAAAAAAGAAATTAACTAATTGTAATCAGTGTGTTCCTGACAACTATAAAATTTATTGTTACTATTGCTTTCCTAACATCGAATAAATTAACGTATTGTAACCTGTGCGTTCCTAACAAGAAACAAATTGATTGATTCTATAGTACTCCTAACAACAAAGAACTTAACTGATTGTAATCAGTGTATTCCTAATAACAAATTAAATTGATTGTTACTATAGTGTTCCTAACGACGAAGAAATTAACTGATTGTGATCAGTGTGTTCCTAACAACAAATTAAATTGATTGTTGCTATTTTATTCCTAACAACGAATAAATTTACTGATTGTAAGCAGTGTATTCCTAACACCAATTTAAATTGATTGTTACTATTTTATTGCTAACAACGGAGAAATTAACTTCTTGTAATATGTGTATTCATAAACAAGATACAGATTGATTGTTACTATTGTATTCCTAACAACGAAGAAATTAAATGGTTGTAAACAGTGTGTTCCTAACAACAAATTGATTGTCAGTATTGTATTCCTAACAACGAATAAATTTACTGATTGTAATCAGTGTATTGCTAACAACAAATTAAACTGATTGTTACTATTGTATCCCTAACAAAGAATAAATTAACTAATTGTAATCAGTGTGTTCCTAGCAACAAACAAATCGAATCTTACTATTGTATTCCTAACAACGAAGAAATTGACTGATTTAAATCAGTGTGTTCCTAACAACAAACGAATTGATTGTTGCTATTGTATTCCTAACAACGAATAAATTAACTGATTGTAATCAGTGTGTTCGTAACAACAAACAAATTGATTGTTACTATTGTATTCCTAACAACGAAGAAATTAACTGATTGTTGGCCTAATCAGTGTGTTCCTAATAACAAACTAAATTTATTGCTATTATTGTATTCTTAACAACTAAGAAATTAACTAATTGTAATCAGTACGTTCCTAACAGCAAACAAATTGACTGTTACTATTGTATTCCTAACAACGAATAAATGAAATTATTGTAATAAGTGTGTTCCTAACAACAGAAATTTGATTGTTACTATTATATTCCTAACAACGAATAAATTAACCGATTGTAATCTGTGTGTTCCTAACAACAAATTAAATTGATTGTTACTATAGTATTCCTAAAAGAGAAGAAATTAACTGACTCACATCAGTCCGTTCCTAACAAAAAAGAAATTGATTATTACTATTGCATTTCTAACAACGAATAAGTAAACCGACTGTAATCAGTATGTTCTTAACAAGAAACAAATTGATTGTTACTATTGTATTCCTAACAACGAATAAATTAACTGATTGTAATCAGTATGTTCCTAACAAGACACAAATTGATTGTAACTATTATATTCCTAACAACGCATAAATTAACTGATTGTAATGAGTGTGTTCCTAACAACTAATTAAAATGATTGTTACAATTGCATTCCTCAAAAAGGAATAAATTAACTGATTGCAATCAGTACGTTCCTAACAACAACAAAATTAATTGTTACTATTGTATTCCTAACAACGAATAAATTAACTGATTGTAATCAGTATATTCCTAACAACAAAGAAATTGATTGTTACTATTGTATTCCTTACAACGAATAAGTTACCTGATTGTAGTCAGTATGTTCCTAACAACAAAAAATTTATTGTTACCATTGTATTCCTAAAGACGGAGAAATTTACAGATTGTAATCAGTGTGTTCCTAACAAGAAATACCTTGATTGTTGCTATTGCATTCCTAACAACGAATAAATTAAGTGATTGTAATCAATATGTTCCTAACAACGAGAAAATCGATTGTTAATATTGTATTCCTAACAACAATAAATTATCTGATTGTAATCAATATGTTCCTAACAACAAAACAATTTGATTGTTACTATTGCATACCTAACAACAGATAAATTAACCGATTGCAATCAGTGTGTTCCTAGCGACAATTTAAATTGATTGTTACTATCGTATTCCTAGCAAGAAGAATTTAACTGACTGTCATCAGTATGTTCCTATCAAGAAACAAAGTGATGATTACTACTGCATTCCTAACAACGAATAAATTAACCGATTGTAATCAGTATGTTCTTAACAAAAAATTGATTGTTACTATTGTGTTCCTAACAACGCATAAATTAATTGATTGTAATCAGTGTGTCCCTAACAACAAATTAAATTAATTGTTACTATTGCATTCCTAACAACGAATAAATTAACTGATTGTAATCAGAATGTTCCTAACAACAAACAAATTCATTGTTACTATTGTATTCCTAACAACGAATAAATTAATTGATTGTAATCAGTATGGTCCTAACAACAAACAAATTGCTGGTTACTATTGTGTTCCTAAAAAAGAATAAATTAACTGATTGTAATCAGTATGTTCCCAACAACAAACAAATTGATCGTTACTATTGTTTTCCTAACGACGGAGAAATTAACTGATTGTAATCAGTGTCTTCCTAACAATAATTAGACTGATTGTTACTAATTTATACCTAAAAAATAAATAAATGAACTTATTGAAATAAGTGTGTACCTAACATGAAACAAATTTATTGTTACTATTATAGTCCTAACAAGGAATAAATTAACCGATTGTAGTCAGTGTGTTCCTAACAACAAATTAAATTGATTGTTACTATCGTAATCCTAACAAAGGAGAAATTTACTGATACCCATCAGTATGTTCCTAACAAAAAACAAATTGATTATTACTATTGCATTCCTAACAACGAATAAATTAAACGATTGTAATCAGTATGTTTTTAAAGCAAACAAATTGATTGTTACTATTGTATTCCTCACAACGAATAAATTAACTGATTGTAATCACTATGTACCTAGCAAGAAACTAATTGTTTGTTACTATTGCATTCCTAACAACGCATGAAGTAACTGATTGTAATCAGTGTGTTACTAACAACAAATTAAATTGATTGTTACTATTGCATTCCTTAAACCGAATAAATTAAATAATTTTAATCAGTATGTTCCTAGCAACAAACAAATTGATTTTTACTATTGTTTTCCTACAACGAATAAATTAACTGATTGCAATCAGTATGTTCCTAACAACAAACAAATTAACTGTTACTATTTTATTCCTAACAACGAATAAATTAACTGAATGTAATCAGTATTTTCCTAACAATAATTTAATTGGTTGCATCTATTGTATTTCTAACAACGCAGAAATTAAATGATTGAAATCAGTATGTTCCTAACAACAACAAAAATTAATTGTTATTATTTTATTCCTAACGAAGGAGTAATTAACCGAGTGTAATCAGTGTGTTCCTAACAAGAAATAGATTAATTGAAACTATTGCATTCCTAACAAAGAAGAAATTAACTGATTGTCATCAGTATATTCCTAACAAAAAAAAATTATTATTATTTTTATTGCATTCCTAACAACGAATAAATTAACCGATTTTACTTAGTATGTTCTTAACAAAAAACAAATTGATTGTTACTATTGTATCCCTAACAACGGAAAGATTAACTGATTGTAATCTATATGTTCCTAACAAGAAACAAATTGATTGTTATTATTTTATTCCTAACAATGCATAAATTAACTGATTGTAATCAGTATGTTACTAAGAGCAAATCAAATTGATTGTTAGTAATGCATTCCTATGAACGAATAAATTAACTGATTGTAATCACCATGACCCTAACAACGAACAAATTGATTGTTACTGTTGTATTCCTAAAAACGAATAAATTAACTGATTGTACGTTCCTAAGAACAAACAAATTGATTGTTACTATTGCATTCCTAACAACGAATAAATTAAATAATTGTAAGCAGTGTGTTCCTAACATCAAGTAAATTGATTGTTACTATAGTATTCCTAAAAAAGAAGAAATTAACTGACTCTCATCAATTTGATCCTAACAACAGACAAATTGATTATTACTATTGCATTACTAACAGCGAATAAATTCACTGATTGTAATCAGTATGTTCCTAACGACAAAGAAATTGATTGTTAATATTGCATTCCTAGCAACAAATTAATTTGCTGATTGTAATCAGTGTGTTCCTAACAAGATATAGATTGATTGTTACTATTGAATTCCTAACAAAGAATAAATTAATTGATTGCAATCAGTATGTGCCCAGCAACAAACATATTGATTGTTACTATTGTATTCCTAAAAACGGATAAATTAAATGATTTTATTCAGTATGTCCCTAACAACACACAAATTGATTTGTTTGTATTGTATTCTTAACGATGGAGGAACTAACTCATTGTAATCAGTATATTCCCAATAATATATTAAATTGATTGATACTATTTTATTCCCAACAACGAACAAATTAAGATTGTAATCAGTGTGTTCTTAACAACAAATAGATTGATTGTTACTATTGTATTCCTAACAACGAAGAAAGTAACTGATTGTAATCAGTGTGTTCTTAACAACAAATTAAATTAATTGTACTATTGTATTTCTAACAACGAAGTAATTAAGATTATAATCAGTGTCTTCCTAACAACAAATAGATTGATTGCTACTATTGTATTCTTAACAACGAAAGAATTAACTAATTGTTATGAGTACATTCCTAACAACAACAAAAATTGATTTTTGCTATTGTATTCCTAACAACGAATAAAGTAAGATTGTAATTAGTGTGTTCCTAAAAACAAATACATTCATTGTTACTATTGTATTCCTATCTACGAATAAATTAACGGATTGTAATCAGTGTATTCCTAACAACAAATTCAATTGATTTTTATTTTTTTAAACCTAACAACGAATAAATTATCCGAAAGTAATCAGTATGTTCCTAGCAACAAACAAATTGAATGGCACTATTGTATTCCTAGCAACGGATAAATTAAGTGATTCTAAAAATGTGTGTTCCTAACAAAAAAATTTATTGGTTTTTACTATTGTATTCCTAAAAACGAGGAAATTAACCGATTGTAATCAGTGTGTTCCTAACAACAAACAAAATGATTTTTACTATTGTATTCCTAACATTCAATAAATTAACTGACTGTAATCAGTAATTTCCTAAAGACAAACTAATTAACTGTTACTATTGCATTCCTAACAACGAAGATATTAACTGATTGTAATCAGTATGTTCCTAACAACTAACAAATTCATTGTTACTGTTGTATTCCTAACAACGAATAAATTAGCAGATTGTAATCAGTGTGTTCCTAACAACAAACAAATTGATTGTTACTATTCTATTCCTAACAACGAAGAAATTAACTGCTTATAATCAGTGTATTCCTAACAAAAAACAAATTGATTGTTACTATTATATCCCTAACAACGAATAAATTAACCGATTGTAATCAGTCTGTTCCTAACAATAAATTAAATAGACTGTTAATATCGTATTCTACATAAAAGGAAATTAACTGAATCTCATCAGTACGTTCCTAACAAAAAACCAATTGATTATTACTATTGCATTCCTATCAACGAATAAATTGACCAATTGTAATCAGTATGTTCTTAACAACAAAAAAATTGATTGTTACTATTGTATTCCCAAGAATGAAGAAATTAACTGATTGTAATCAGTATGTTCCTAACAAGAAAAGAAATTGATTGTTACTATTGTATTCCTAACAGCGCATAAATTAACTGATTGTAATCAGTGTGTTCCTAACAACAAATTGAATTGATTGTTACTATTGTATTCCTAAAAACGAATCAATTAACTGATTGTAATCAGTATGTTGCTAACAACAAACAAATTGATTGTTACTACTGCATTCCTAACAACGAATAAATTAACTGATTGTAATCAGTATGTTCCTAACAAGAAACAACATGATTGTTACTATTGTATTCCTAAGAACGAAGAAATTAATTGATTGTAATCAGTGTATTCCTAACAACATATTAAATTGATTGTCACTATTATATTCCTAAGAGCGAAGAAATTAACTAATTGTAATAAGTGTATTTCTAAAAACACATCAAATTGATTGTTACTATTGTATTCCTAACAATGAAGAAATTAACGGATTGTAATCAGTGTATTCCTAACAAAAATTAAATTGATGGTTACTATTGTACTCCTAATAACGAAGAAATTAACTGATTGTAATCAGTGTGTTCCTAACAACAAACAAATCTATTTTTACTATTGTATTCCCAACAACGAACAAATTAACTTATTGTAATCAGTGTGTTCCTAGCAACAAATTAATTTTATTCTTACTATTGTATTCCTAAAAACGAATAAATTAACTGATTGTAATCAGCGTATTCCTGTCAACAAATTAAATTGTTTGTTAATATTGTATTCCTAAATTCGAAGGAGAACCGATTCCAATCACTTTGTTCCTAACAGCAAACAAATTGATTGTTACTATTATATTCCTAACAACGAAGAAGTTAACTGATTGTAATCTTTGTATTCCTAACAACAAATTAAATTAATTGTTACTATTGTATTTCTAACAACGATTAAATTGACTGATTGTAATCAGTGTGTTCCTAACAACAAACAAATTTAGTGTTACTAATCTATTCCCAACAAAGTATAAATTAACTGATTGCAATCAGTTGCAACAGAATAATAGATTGTTACTATTGCATTCATAAGAACGAAGAAATTAAGTGATTGCAAACAATGTGTTCCTAATAACGGACAAATTGACTGTTACTATTGTATTCCTAACAACGAATATATTAACTTTTTGTAATCAGTGTGTTCCTAACAAAAAACAAATTGATTGTTACAATTGTAATCCTAACAAAGAAGAAATTAACTGACAATCGGCCTAATCAGTGTTTTCCTAACAACAAAATAAATTTTTTGTTACTATAGCATTCCTAAGAACGCAGAAATTAACTGATTGCAACCAGTGTCTTCCTAACAATAAATAGACTGATTGTTACTATTCTATTCCTAAAAAAGAAATAAATGAAATTATTGTAATAAGTGTGTTCCTAACAAGAAACAAATTGATTGTTACTATTATATTCCTAAGAAAGGAATGAATTAACCGATTGTAATCAGTGTGTTCCTAACAACAAATTAAATAGATTGTTACTATCGTATTCCTAACAAAAAGGAAATTTACTGATTCTCTTCAGTATGTTCCTAACAAAAGGCAAATTGATTATTGTTATTATTGCATTCCTAACAAAGAATAAATTAACTGCTTGTAATCAGTATTTCTTAACAGCAAACAAATTGATTGTTACTATTCTATTCCTAACAACGAATAAATTAACTGATTGTAATGAGTATGTTCCTAACAAGAAACAAATTATTTGTTACTATTGTATTCCTAAAAACGCATAAATTAACTGATTGTAATCGGAGTGTTCCTAACAACATATTAAATTGATTGTTTCTATTGCATTGCTAACAACGAATAATTTAACTAATTGCAATCAGTATGTTCCTAACAACGAACAAATTGATTTTACTATTGTATTCCTAACAACGAATAAATTAACTGATTGTAATCTGTATGTTACTAACAACAAACAAATCGATTGTTACTATTTTATTCCTAACAAAGAATAATTTCAATGAATGTAATCAGTATTTTCCTAACGACAAACTAATTGATTGTTACTATTGTATTCCTAACAACGAAGAAATTAACCGATTGTAATCAGTATGATCCTAACGACGAACTAATTGATTCTTATTATTATTGTATTTCTAACGACGGAGAAATTAAATGATTCTAATCAGTGTGTTCCTAACAAGAAATATATTGATTGATACTATTGCATTCCTAACAAAAATATAAATTTAATGATTGTAATTAGTTTGTCCCTAGCAACGAACAAATTGATTGTTACCATTTTATTCCTAACAACGAATAAATTACCTGATTATAATCAGTAGGATCCTAAGAACAAACAAATTGATTTTTACTATTGTATTCCTAACAACGTATAAATTGAACGATTGTAATCAGTGTGTTCCTAACAACAAATTAAATTGATTGTTACTATCATATTCCTAACAAAGGAGAAATTAACAGATTGTGATCAGTATGTTCTTAACAAAAAAAATGTATTATTACTATTGCATTCCTAAGAACGAATAAATTAACCGATTGTAATCAGTATGTACTTAACAAAAAACAAATTGATTGTTACTATTGTATTCCTAACAACGGATAAATTAACTGATTGTAATCTGTATGCTCCTAACTAGAAGCAAATTGATTGTTGCTATTTTATTCCTAACAACGCATAAATTAACTGATTGTAATCAGTGTGTTCCTAACAAGAAATCAAATTGATTGTTACTATTGCATTCCTAAGAAAGAAAAAATGAACTGATTTTAATCAGCATGATCCTAACAACGAACAAATTGATTGTTACTATTGTATTCCTAGCAACGAAAAAATTAACTGATTGTAATCAGAATGTTCCTAACAACAAACAAATTGATTTTTACTATTGTATTCCTAACAACGACTAAGTTAACTGATTGTAATCAGTATGTTCCTAACCATAAAAAAATTGATTGTTATTATTTTATTTCTCACGACGGGGAAATTAACTGTTTGTAATCAGTGCGTTCTTAATAAGTAATAGATTTATTGTTACTATTGCATTCCTCGCAACGAATATTAACTGATTGTAATCAGTATGTTCCTAACAAAAAAAAAATGATTGTTGCCATTTTATTCTTAACAAAGGAGAAATTAACTGATTGTAATCAGCATGTTCCCAACAACAAATAAATGGATTGTTGCTATTGTACTCCTATCAACGAATAAATTAAGCGATTGTAATCAGTGTATGTCCATCAACAAATTAAATTGATTGTTACTATCGTATTCCTAACAAAGAAGAAATTAATTGATTGTAATCAGTATGTTCCTAACAACAAACAAATTGATTGTTACTATTGTATTCATAACAACGGATAAATTAACCTATTGTAATCGGTGTGTTCCTAACAACAAATTAAATTGATTGTTACAATCGTATTCCTAACAAAATAGAAATTAACAGATTGTTACCAGCATGTTCCTAACAAAAATCAAATTGATTATTGCTATAGCATTCGTAACAACGAGTAAATTAACCGATTGCATTCTATATGTACTTAACAACAAACAAATTCATTATTACTATTCTATACCTAACAACGAATAAGGTAACTGATTATAATCAGTATGTTCCTAACAAGAAACAAATTGATTGTTAATATTGTATTCCTAACAACGCATAAATTAGCAGATAGTAATCAGTGTGTTCCTAACAAGACATAGATTGATTGTTACTATTGCATTCCTAACAACGAATAAATTAATTGATTGTAATCAGTATATTCCTAGCAACAAACAAATTGATTGTTACTATTTTATTCCTAAAAACGAATAAATGAACTGATTGTAATCAGTACGTTCCAAACAACAAACAAATTGAATTGTTAGTGTTGTATTCCTAACGACGGAGGAATTAAATGATTGTAATCAGTGTATTCCCAATAACATATTAAATTGATTGTTACTATTTTATTCCCAGCAACGAAGAAATGAAGATTGTAATCAGTGTGTTCTTAACAAGAAATAGATTGATTGTTACTATTGTATTCCTAACAACGAAGAAATTAAGTGATTGTAATCAGTGTATTCCTAACAACAAATTAAATTGATTGTTACTATCGTATTGCTAACAAAATAGAGATTAACTGATTGTCACCAGCATGTTCCTAACAAAAATCAAGTTGATTATTGCTATAGCATTCCTAACAACGAGTAAATTAACCGATTGCAATCAATATGTACTTAACAACAAATAAATTGATTGTTACTATTCTATACCTAAAAAAAATTAATTTACTGATTGTAATCAGTATGTTCCTAACAAGAAACAAATTGGTTGTTAATATTGTACTCCTAACAACGCATAAATTAGCAGATAGCAATCAGTGTGTTCCTAACAAGACAAAGATTGATTGTTACTATTGCATTCCTAACAACGAATAAATTAATTGATTGCAATCAGTATGTTGCTAGCAACAAACAAATTGATTGTTACTATTGTATTCCTAAAAACGAATAAATTACCTGATTGTAATCAGTATGTTCCTAACAACAAACAAATTCATTTGTTAGTATTGTATTCCTAACGGCGGAGGAATTAACTGATTTTAATCTGTGTAATCCCAATAACATATTAAATTGATTGTTACTATTTTATTCCCAACAACGAAGAAATGAAGATTGTAATCAGTGTGTTCTTAACAACAAATAGATTGATTGTTACTATTGTATTCCTTACAACGAACAAATTAACTGATTTTAATCAGTGTGTTCCTAACAACAAATTACATTGATTATTACTATTGTATTCCAAACAACATAGATATTAATCGATTGTAATCAGTCTGTTCCTAACAACAAACAACTTGATTGTTACTATTGTATTCCTAACAACGAATAAATTAACTGATTGTGATGAGTGTATTGCTAACAATACAGTAGTGTGCAAATTAATCCGAACACGACAAATTTTTATGTTTTCTGTCATTGTTGGCCTCACAGCTGCTCATACCGCTTTATTTGTCATCTGTAGTACGTGTAACTCCATTGTTGAAGGTCTGTCATTATTTTTTTTATCGTATGTGACATTTTGTCTGACGTTTTGTACCTATAAGCATTTCAGTTGTGTTGAAGACTTAATACTGCAGTCCTGTGTACATTCTGTCGTCTTCACAAATGGATACAACTCCACGAAAACGGTCTAAAATTATAATATTAGCAGAGCATTCTTCTATGACACAGAGGCAAATTGCTGCAGAATGTCACATCGGTTTGGCTACTGTTAATTCGATCATAAAACGATACAGGGAGACTGGATCCATCACATCCCAGAAAAAGAAAACTGTGGCCGGAAAAGGAAGACTTCACCTGCAGATGATAGTTTAATTGTCAGGAAAAGTAAATTAAATCCTAGACTAACTGCTGTCGACTTAACTCGCGAGTTAATGGCTACCACTGGGGCGAATATTCACGTCACAACAGTGCGGCGTAGGCTTTTGGAAGCTGGACGAAGGGCTCGTAAACCTATTAAGAAGCAACTGCTAACCCCTGTTATGCGCAAAAAACGCTTAATGTGGGCAAAATTACATCAACACTGGACAGTGAATGACTGGAAGATTGTACTTTTTTTCCGATGAGTCTCATTTCGAGGTTCATGGCCACGTGTTTCTTACGTACGGAATGGATCCAAAAAAGTAACAGCAGCTCATCTCCAACAAGCACCCAAATACACCCATAAAGTAATGTTTTGGGGTAGTTTTACAATGAAGGGCCTGGAGCATTAATACCTATCAAGGAAATGATGCATTCTGACAAATATATTCACTTATTGGGAACCAGAATCGTACCCCAGCTGCAAAAATCATTTCCGGATGGCAGAGGTGTGTTCCAACAAGACCTGGCACCATGCCACACGTCTCGAAAAACTACAGAATTCAACAAGAAGAATATTCAGGTACTCCCCTGGCCAGGCAACTCACCCGACATCAACCCTATTGAGAACTTGTGGTCAATTTGCAAAAGAAGAATGCAAAAAATGGATTGTTCTACAAAGGAGAAGATGATTCCTGCCCTCATTGGTGTATGGTTTCGCGATGAAGAAATGAAGAATATTTGTGGGAAATTAGTGGAATCCATGCCAAATCGTCTCAGAGCTGTTATTAGGAACAAGGGAGGCCACATAGTTTACTGAGATATGTATTAGATCCTTTTTTTTTATCCCGTTTGAGTGTTTTTGCATAAGTAATTACGTTGTTCGGATTAATTTGCACGCTATTGTAAATAGATTGATTGTGACTATTGCATTCCTAACAACGACTAAATTAACTGATTGTAATCAGTGTTTTCCTAACAACAAAATAAACTGATTGTTACTATTGTATTCCTAACAACGAATAAATTAACTGATTTTAATCAGTATGTTCCTAACAAAAAACAAATTGATTGTTACTCTGGTATTCCTAAGAACGAATAAATTAAATGATTGTAATCAGTGTGTTCCTAACAAGAAATAGATTTATTGTTACTATTGCATTCCTAACAACGAATAATTTAACAGATTGTGATCAGTATGTTCCTAATAACAAACAAATTGATTGTTACTACTGCATTCCTAACAACGAATAAATTAACTGTTTTTAATCAGTATGTTCCTAAAAACAAACAAATTGATTGTTACTATTTTATCCTAACAACGAATAAATTAGACGACTGTAATCAGTGTGTTCCTAACAACAAATTAAATTGATTGTTGCTATCATATTCCTAACAAATAAAAAATTAACTGATTGTAAGCAGTATGTTACTAACAACAACAAATTCAATGTTACTATTGTATTCCTAACAACGGATAAACTAACCGATTGTAATCAGTGTGATCCTAACAAGAAATTAAATTGATTGTTACTATCGTATTCCTAACAAAGAAGAAATGAACTGATTGTGATCAGTATTTTCCTAACTGGAAACAAATTGATTGTTAGTATTGTATTCCTAAGAACGCATAAATTAACTGATTGTAATCAGTTTGTTCCTAACAAGACATAGATTAATCGTTACTATTGCATTGCTAACATCGAATAAATTAACTGATTGCAATCAGTATCTTCCTAACAAAAAACAAATTGATTGTTACTATTGTATTCCTAACAACGAATAAATTAACTGATTGTAAACAGTATGTTCGTAACAACAAACAATTTGATTTGTTAGTATTGTATTCCTAACGACGGAGAAATTTACTGATTGTTATCAGTGTATACCCAATAACATATTAAACTGATTGTTACTATTTTATTCCCAACAACGAAGAAATTAAGATTGTAATCAGTGTGTTCTTAACAACAAATATATTGATTGTTACTATTGTGTTCCTAACAACGAAGAAATTAAGATTGTAATCAGTGTCTTCCTGACAACAAATAGATTGATTGCTACTATTGCATTCTTAACAACGAAAGAAGTAACTGATTGTAATCAGCATGTTCCTAACAACAAACAAATTGATTGTTACTATTGTATTCGTAACAACGAAGAAATAAAGATTGTATTTAGTGTGTTCCTAACAACAAATAGATTCACTGTTACTATTGTATTCCTAACAACGTATAAATTAACCGATTGTAATCAGTGTATTCCTAACAACAAATTAAATTCATTTTTACTATTTTGTTCCTAACAACGAATAAATTAACTGATTGTAATCAGTATGTTCCTAACAACAAACAAATTGATTTTTACTATTGTATTCCTAACAACGAAAAACTTAACTGATTGTAATCAGTGTGCTCCTAACAATTAACAAATTGATTGTTAGTATTGTATTCGTAACAACGAATAAATTAGCTGATTGTAATCAGTGTGTTCCTAACAACAAACAAATTGATTGTTACTATTGTATTGCTAACAACGAATAAATTAACTGATTATATTCAGTGTGTTCCGAACAACAAACAAATTGACTGTTACTATTATATTCCTAACAACGAAGAAATTAACTGATTGTAACCTATGTGTTCCTAAGAACAAATAGATTGATTGTTACTGTTGTATTCCTAACAACGAGGAAATTAACTGATTGTAATCAGTATGTTCCTAACTTCTAACAAATTCATTGTTGCTATTTTATTCCTAACAACGAAGAAATTAACTGATTGTAATCAGTATGTTCCTAACAACTAACAAATTGATTGTTACTATTTTATTCCTAACAACGAAGAAATTAACTGATTGTAATCAGTATGTTCCTAACATCCAAAAAATTGATTGTTGCTATTTTATTCCTAACAACAAAGAAATTAACTGATTGTAATCAGTATGTTCCTAACAGCTAACAAATTGATTGTTACTATTGTATTCCTAACAACGAAGAAATTAACTGATTGTAACCTATGTGTTCCTAACAACAAATAGATTGATTGTTACTTTTGTATTCCTAACAACGAAGAAATTAACTGATAATAAACAGTATGTTCCTAACAACAAACAAATTGATTGTTGCTATTTTATTCGTAACAACGAACAAATTAACTGATTGTAATCATTTTGTTCCTAACAACTAACAAATTGATTGTTACTGTTGTATGCCTAACTACGAAATAATTAACTTATTGTAATCAGTGTGTTCCTGAGAACAAACAAATTGATTGTAACTATTGTATTCCTAGAATCGAATAAATTGACTGATTGAAATCAGTGTGTTCCTAACAAGAAACAAATTGATTGTTACTATTATATTCCTAACAACGAATAAATTAACCGATTATAATCAGTATGCTCCTAACAACAAACAAATTGATTGTTACTATTATATTCCTAACAACGAATAAATTAACCGATTATAATCAGTATGTTCCTAACAACAAACAAATTGATTGTTACTGTTGTATTCCTAACAACGAAGAAATTAACTGATTATAACCAGTGTGTTCCTAACAATATATAGATTGATTGTGACTATTGCATTCCTAACAACGAAGAAATTAACTTATTATAACCTATGTGTTCCTAACAACAAATAGATTGATTGTTACTATTTTTCCCTAACAACGAAGAAATTAACTGTTTGTAATCAATGTGTTCCTAACAACTAACAAATTGATTGTTACTATTGTATTCCTACCAACGAAGAATTTAACTGACTGTAATCAGTATGTTCCTAACAACTAACAAATTGATTGTTACTATTGTATTCCTAACAACGAATAAATTAGCTGATTGTAATCAGTATGTTCCGAACAACTAATAAATTGATTGTTACTATTGTATTGCGAACAACGAATAAATTAACGGATTGTAATCAGTGTGTTCCTAACAAGAAATAGATTGAGTGTGACTATAGAATTCCTTACAACGAAGAAATTAACTGGTTGCAACCTATTTGTTCCTAACAACAAATAGATTGATTGTTGCTATTGTAATCCTTACAACGAAGAAATTAACTGATTGTAATCAGTATGTTTCTAACAACTAAGAAATTGATTGTTACTATTATATTCCTAACAACGAAGGAGTTAACTGATTGTAATCAGTGTTTTTGTAACAACAAATAAATGAACTGATTGTTAGCAGCGTGTTGCTAACAACAAATCAATTAATTGTTTGATTGTTACTGTTTTAGTGGGATATTTTATGACATTGTATCAACATCTCAGGTTACTTAGTGTCTAAATGAAATGAAGATGGTAATGCCGGTGAAATGAGTCCGGTGTCCAGCAGCAATAGTTAACTGCCAAAGGTCGTGCGCAAAGTGTTAATGCAGCTCGTTATGTGATAAAGATTCAAACTAGATATGCTAGAAAATCTACATGAACCCTATGTTAGTTGAGGAAATAATTTTGAACATGTGGTTTTTTAAAGGCAACAGTGAACATGGAATTTTGTTTTGTAAAGGTATGTTAATGATCCAACTTATTAAAAAGCTTTACTTAGCTGCAGTTTATAGCTGTAGTCACATCAAATACACATTTTGAGCACTATTTGTTTTGGTTGACACATAATTTATTTCTGTATATTTACGAAAATCAGAATTTAAAATTTTTATGAATGTTACGTTAGTTATATTAGTGGTTTATAATACGATTTTAGAGTGTGTTTTTCCATCTTTTTAACTTAAAAACATTAAGACCTTGCTGCAATGTTTCACCCACATGTAACAAGGTGCGATCGATAATACTGTAGTAAGCAGGGCCTGATTTACAGTTTCAGAGGCCCGGAGCATAACTTTCTTCATGAGGCCCCTTCTTTTCACATGTGACAACCAGGCCTATATTATGTTATTTAAACATAACTAATGTCTTTACAGAGTGAAGCCATGCTGCTGCTCCTGTTGCTGCTACTACTAGTTAATCACAGTCACAACACTTTTTAAAACGTGCCTCCAATATTTGCATTCTTTATCATAGTCTGAAACCATAGCATAGCCAATACGACTGTTTTTCTCTTATCTAGCAGAGAACACAGACTGTGTATGAGATAAAGAAACTTAATGTTTTTTTTTTAGTAGCATGATTCCAATTTGAGAAGCCAGTCTTGAGGTTACTTCGCATTATTTCTTAACAGTAAGATATAAGAATGCTTCTATCACCTGTCTCATTTCACCATGTAGATTCTCAATTTTGAGAAGTAGGATTAAAAATAAAGTGATCCTATAAGGTATCTGTGATTAAGTGTGGCCAAAAGGCATCGTCAAAGCTCATTGCATTAGTTGTAGTACAATCCCTTGTTTCTTCTAGTGCAATTCAGAAATTTGAGAGGAATTTTCATTTTTCCTCAATTGAGAGTTAGGTTTTCTTTGACTCTCCACAGTTTCGTAGCTGTGGTTTATTGTTATCCTTGTATACCAAAATCTTCTTCATTAGTCTATATTAAAATATTCTTAACGTTTGTAATCGTAACTGGAAACCTCTGAGAGTAAAGGAGAGTTACTGCTAGTAGCATCTGAAGAAACACATTTGCTCAGTGATGAAGTTGTTTTTCCTGTTGTATTTCAGTAGCTTTCCATTTTCTTTTATTGCTCCTGACTCAAATTTGCTTGAAAATTCAATTTTTAGTTATGGACATTCCTATAAATAGACTTTACCCCTACCACTATACATCGATATTGGTTCTATATTAACAAAAATTATAGAACCTGCAAAGAACATCAGCGCTAGGCACTTGGTTCAACACTTATTACAAAGAAAACTGACAATGATATAGACCAGGCATGTCAGAAATCAGACACTGAACGTGCAGTGTATGTGCGCGGAACGCCGGTCTGTGCAGATTGCGTCATTCACGCGTTGCTCTTTCCAGTTCCTAGCGGGTGGGATGTACAAGAATCTATTCTGCACTTCTAGTGTTCAATTAAATTAACATTTGGACATTATAAACATACTTAGCAGAAGGAAAAAAAAAACACAATTATTGTCAGTGTCTATATTTGACAATAATTGTAATACAAGGAACAATAGACTTACTCAGTTACAATTCACAAAACAGTAGTTTGTAAAGAATAATTTATTTACACGATTTTTATACAGTATTTGAAGAAAATATAAATATTGCAGTAATTTCGAAACAAAAAAAAAACGAACTGTGTTCGTTTATTTATATTTTCTTCAAATACTGTATAAAAATCGTGTAAATAAATTATTCTTTCATTTTGCATAGTAGGTACTGATTATTTCGAAGTAATACTCTTTCATTGTTCCTCAAGCATTATTGGGACCATTGGTGCACAAATGTTAAAGAAAATATTTTACTCCCAATTACATGCAATAGGACATTGTAAGGCTTTTGCACTGGAATCATTTCCTTGCTGTATATTAATATAAATTCACATTATTATTAATAAATTGGATAAATTAAGCTTGAATTTAAATTTATATATACCGGTAGTTTATTTGGAAAACGTTGAGTAAGTATCAGCAAGTTGGGAGCGTTACTGAATTGAGTTAAAAGAGTACTTCACAAGCTGTGAAGCGAGGACATTTTCTTTATGTCAGGTTTAAAGATTTATTAACGTAAGTATATTAAGATAATATAGTAACGTGAGATGGAAAATTCGCCATTATGTATTATTTTTCGAGAAAATGTTTTCGCTTTACAAATAGTTGCTTTCTTCCTTCCCTTACAACCTCAAGACCCTCATATGTATTCTTCACTCAATATTCTCATCACTTATCAGCTTATCGAATAAAAGTTGTAAGTCGTCTAACCATTAATGACTGTGTTAGTACAGACTCCAAAACAACATCATTGTCATGTTTGTCTTGCCGTGAGAGTACTAATTAAGAAATAAGAGCTGGCGAATATCATATTTTGAGAACTTTACTAATCTGATTTAAATTCTCACATCACTATTAGGTCCACATGATATGATGAAAGCCTTTCATTTTAAAATAATTACTATTGGCTGAGGAAAACATCATAACAGTTACGTTATATGATTCGTGATTTCTCTTCTTCGTTATATCTGTGGACTCCTCACTTTATTTTCCATAACGCATTCACAATCACAGCTCAATGAGACCCGTACTGATCTGTGTTACTGAAACCAAAGCTGTTCTGCTACTGCAGGTAATGTACAGCCCTGTCGCGTTCCCCTCCAAGCCGATTCGCTCCCTCCAGGTAGGGGAATAGGAACTGCACGTTGCACAGAGACCAGTGCACAATGTGCTCGACTGCACAATGTGCGCGACTGCACAATGTGCAGGGTTTTGACATGCCTGATATAGACTTTACGTAAAGATTAATTTCTGATCCTACAGAATATATCTGTTATGGTATCAATGGTTATTAGAGGAGAAAATTCTTTTTGGCGACGGGAATCGAACCCGGATCCTTCGTTCTACGTACCAAGTGCTCTAATCACTGAGCTACGCCGAAGTTCAATCCACACAAAGGAAAAACACTAGCGGAGAGGGATTCGATCCGGTGCTGTGGATAATAAATAATTAAAACATTATTAAGAAATAATTATTATTTTTAAGAAAATATTCAAGATTGGAAACTCTTGATTCTCACTAAAGAATCTCATGGTGAATTTCGTGTCCACCAATTTTTCTTAAGTTCGTCTATAAGCATAAATACGTAACACAATAAATTACACATATTAATCAGCGTCGAAACATCTGTCCGCACTGTACATTAATTTTACTTGTGTAATCGTTTATTCTTTGTAAATGAAATGGCTGTAATAATTATAAACAGATACCTCGGTGGTCACGCGCCTTCAAAGCTTTAATCACGTTTCCCAAGGACAAAACAACAGATTTATTGCAGAACTAAAACAAAACAAAGCGATGTTCTTTATTTGCACTGATGATGTCAAGAACTTCAAATTCGAGCAAAAGATTGATGCTAACGAAGTCCTGCTACTGGTTAATAACAATTACCTAATAAAACAAATAAAAATCCGTTACTTAAACACTGTCGTCCTTGAATGTCAAGCGACTGCTACGGTCCTTATTACACTCCAGGTTAGGGTTCGAATTGAAGGTGATAACTTGTTCAGAACAATAAATATCTTTGCTATGGCTTTCATTCTGCAGAGAAATGAGTCGGGAGTGCTGTTTTGTAGCTTTACGACGGGAAAAAGTGACAAAAAACTGAGAAAATCTGCATATAACATCTTGAGTTAGCAGAATAAATTATGAATAATATAATAATAATAATAATAATAATAATAATAAACATAGACAGTTGAAATATGCATCCATAGATAGTTGCTAGCCACCAGGATCGCTACTATCGCCTCATCACAGACTCTTTCCCTAGCAGACGATAAAATGTATTGTACTTTTGATATCGTGTTCTCTTGAAAAATTAACACCTTCCTTCCACTATTGAAATACGAAATACATAACGTTTTTATATTATTTTCATAAAGTATATATTATATTTTATAAACTCACCTTCCTGGATCTTTCGGAAGGATAACTCTGACCTCTTTTTCTTAGAATTTATAGTGCAACAAACGTCTCCTTTTCCCATATTATTACTCAAATTATTGTACAATATTTTAGCCATTTACAGTTATTACAACCGATAACGAACATTTCACAGTTTACACAACTTTTCACAACAATGCGAAATACGAATCGATCTAGACCAGGCCGTAATATATGTTCGGGTTTTCTATTTCAGTGTATGGAGCTCAGTGAATTATTATATTATAACTTTATTGCGTATCATAGCTAAGTTTTATTTAGTGTAATGTGTCCATAAGTTCCCTTTACTTCTTGTTGTATAATAAGTTGCAGAAATAATTACAAAACTGTGTTATTTTAATGTGAAGAGAATTTTACATGTTAACGGAACTACATGTTTACGGAACTACATGTTGGGATCCCTATAGAATATATCAGATAAATTCCTTAGAAAGAATCCAGTATAGGGCAGCTAAATTTGTTAAAGGTAAAAGAGAAGATGGGAACGATACGATAAAAGAACTTAAATGGGAAACTTTGGAAAACAGACGTAGGAAAACTAGAATAACATCATTGTATAGAGCACATCTAGGTCAGAAAGCATGGGTAGACATAACGGCTCGGTTAGAAAAGCCAACGTACTATGGTAGGAACGATCATGATTTTAAAATCAAATGTAGGAAACAGAAAACGGATGTAGGTAAATTCTCATTTTTAAATAGAACTATAAATGATTGGAATGACCTACCTGCAGCGGTCTTTGAGGGCTGTCCTTCCTTAAGGAGATTCAAGAATAATTTAAAGAGTTGTGTATAAAGTGAAAATTAAAATTAAGGTGACATTCAACATTTAATTTCTTAAGGTGGCATGTATTTATCTAGCCTGACGAGTTTACTTCCTTGGTTTGAATTGTAAATTATTTAAAAATAGCGTGTAAGAGGGCCTTAGACTAGAAATGTTTAGTTTAAATGTAGTTCTGTTTATAAGTATGCATAAGAATGCAATTATTTGACTTATTTGAACTGTTGTATCAGTGAAGCGAGGTGAGTCAGTGAAGTTATGGTTTTACAGTGCAGTGAACAGTTCCGATCAGTGATAATTTATAGCGTCAATGAAATGTGTTCTATAGTGTCAGTGAAATGTGTTACAGAGTGTCAGTGAAATGTGTGCTAAAGTGTCAGTGAAATGCGTCATAGTGCCACTACAGGGAATGAGATGAGAGTAAAGTGAAAGACTATTGAAAATTATGTAGGACCTATACATAATTATGTAGGTTGTGTTGTAAAATTAGGTGTTTTATTTTATGTTTTATTATTATTGTGTTAAATTGTATTGTGTATTCTTATTGTATTGTGTATAAAATTGTATATGTGTTGTAAATTTTATTATGTATTGTAAATTTTATTGTGTATTACTTATCATTTTAACTGTGTATTGTTAATATTGTATATACCACTGCCACCGGGTGCTTGCCCACTTGCAGTGTAAATAAATACATACATACAAAAACATAATCTGTTCGAATCAACATTTTAAGTTTAGAATGGAAGCTATTTTGAGGTTTAATAAAAAAGAATTTATATTGTGATTTTAATATAGCACATCTACCTTCCTTGATAAAGACAGAAAATTTATCATATCACTCTTATGAAATTAGTGTACGTACGATTGTTACTTCGTCTCTTAGGTAGTAGATAAATACAATAATTCAATACTCAATTGGAGTATTAAAATACAGACAAATTGAATGTGCGGAGTATCATACATGACATTATGCTTAATTGTAATGTATAATTGCGAATTTAGGAATATTTATTTATTTATTTATTTATTTATTTATTTATTTATTTATTTATTTATTTATTTATTTATTTATTTATTTATTTATTTATTTATGCAAATGACAGGTACATAGACAACTTATCTTTTACCTATACACAACCTCAAAATTAAAACACTTAACTTAATACAACTCAAAATTAAATCTAATGAAGGACCTAAACAAAATCTTTAAAGAACTAAAAAGAGGCATCAGGCTTCTCGCTTCCCAGTATCTGGCACATTCAGTCAGTGATATTAGAGCTGGGCAGCGTTGGAGATGATCCCTATTCATCGCTTCTTGAAGGTCACAAAGGGTACAGGTTGGATGTTGATAAATACCGAAACGGTGGAGATATAGTAAACATAACCTATAATATTTCCATATGAATGGCAGGGCATTGGAGTCCATTAAAATTAGACAGAAAGGGGCAACTGGGACAGTAAACATAACCTATAATTTCAACCTCGTGCGGTGCAACTGAAAATTATTGAATCGTGCATAAATGAATGTACAATAATTTCGCAATATTTAATCGAAATAAAGGCAGGTAGGTCTATTACACAAACGAGCAACGCAATTTTCACACCAAAAATAATATTATACCTTAACTCGCAAGGAATTATGTCTGAAGTGTCTCCTAATCATTGTTTTAAATTTTATTAATGCAATTACACTACATTTTAGAGAAATATATGTTACTTTTTATGCATTCCAATTAATTTATATGGTTGAAACGCCGCCCTTCGTGATCGGGTTATGCGAGTCACATGGTCTGCCTTACGGCCTGTATTAGATCACGATGGCAGTGACACAGTCTATTGTTCCTAGTACACACAGCGCTCCAAGCGGCTAGCAACTATCGCGAGAAATGCTTCGCGACTGTATATACTAGACTGTGATTATTCTGAGTATAGCTCGTGCGGAACCTGGTGAAGCTTGGAGGAAGAGAGCAGTATGGGAGGTACCTTGAAACGGTGAAGGCTTTGGATTAGGACGGGGTTCGTCTGTTTAGCCACAGGGAGCATTTTCCAATGTTTTGCAATTTCTTTTTTCTCTATTACAGTATACAAAAGTCACGTGACGTAGTCTAAACTATTCTTAAAAAAAATGAAACCATATTATGAAACTACAAGGCTTAAATGTAAATACAAGCATAAAAATAAAAAAAAATTATTTTCTTAAATTTTCACTCTTATTTCACCGATCCATAGCCTTAATAGGATTACGAAAAATCAGTAAAATTTATGAGATTGAAGAGTGTCTCATGATCGGAATGAAATAAGCTATGAATAACAGTCAACAGATCTACTCCGATGAAGATGAATTAAAACAGAATGCATAATTAAGAGCACAAGTAAAGAATAGTTTTACGACACAGACAATTAATAACTAATTGGTATGCTGTATATACAGTACACGTACAGTATAAGAGCATGAGAATATCTCGTAAATATTATTATTGCTATTTATCCATCTATATGTGGGTAATGCTAAGCTTGTTAATTAACTTTCTATAGTAACCAACGTATTGTGCACGAGTCTGTTTTTCAAAACTGAATAACTTTATACAGAGTGGGCCAAAGAATCGGGAGATTTTTAAATATTGAAATGAATCCTATAGATTTAAAATCCCTTATATCCACTTTAAAAATTGAAGGATTTTGACAGTAACTGGTGGAAAATAGAAAAAAATTTCAACCTAATAGTGACTTTTAACAAACCTTTTGCTTCACATTTAGTGTTTTTTTAATTAAAATGATAAAAATCATTATAATTCATTCTTAGCAAGCAATATGTGGACATAAGTCAATTCTGAACAAAATGGTCTTTAGGGGATTTTTAAATCTAGAGAATTCAAATAAAACTTTAGATATTATATTAAATTAATTTTTATTATATCAAAATATAAGTCTGATCCGTTTGGGTATCGATAATATTAATTTATTATTATAAAGCTGTTATGATAGTATGAAAAATTTCTTGCTGGTTATATTATGATTAAAAGATGGGAGTTTCCATATATTACGATCAACAATGCATAATCTGAAAGGACAAATGAAAATCGTAGATGATTAAAGTGGCTGCTACAAATTAACAGAGGGCACAATGTATTCTTTGGTATGCTAAATTTGAGAGTGTGGAAAGAGTTCAAAGGAAATTTCGACGTGACTATGGTGTGCGTAATGTACATAAATATGCCTCCATAACGTTGTGGTATCGAACATTTATAGAAACAGGTTCTGTGTTAAAAAAAACATACACGAGGTCGCAGTCGAAACCCAGTACGAGAAGCAGCTATCTCTTGACTTGGTCCCCAAACTCCCCAGATCTAACCCCTCCTGACTTCTTCGTGTAGGGGTTTGTTAAAGATATTGACTATTCACAGAAACCCAGGAACATTGATGATCTGAGAGTAAAAATTACTCAATCTTTTCAACAAATCACCCCTCTTATGTTACAACGGACATAGGCTGAATTGCATCACCGTTATGAGTTGTGCAGGATGCAAAATGGGGGTCATGTTGAGCTCTGAGGAATCTCCCATATTTCAGTGTTGTATGCACGAAGTTTCAACAAAAAAAGCTCAGTAGTAAATGTTTTACGGTGTTTTTATTTTATCCATACCCAAACGGATCACCCTCTAGAATATAGTATGCTATTTTCCTGTAACCTCTACTTCTTGAAAATGACATCCTTCAAATACCCTCCTCCAACGTGCATACATTCTTGCAATCGCTCTTTGAAGTTTCTCATTACACTTTGCAACATTTTGACTGTGATGTTTGAATTTCTTCACAAATTGCTGTCTTCAACGGTTTGCGTATACCTTACTTTTTTAGATACACCCATAAAAAGAAATCAAATTGGGCCTACACTTAAATTGGGGGATCGTGCAGGCCAGGGAATGTCTCCATTTCTCGATATGACATGATTTCCAAACAAATTTCGAATTTCCGTCACAGAATGACTGCAGTATGTGCTATTGTACCATTTTGCTGGAACCAAGGTGATCTGTTGATACGAACATTTTTTCTTCTCAATTCACCGCTTAAAAAGTTTGAATCTTTATCACATAACGAGCTGCATTGTGCACGACCATTGGCAGTTTTTTCTCTGCCTGGAGATTTCTTCTTTAGTGCTGAGCCTGTTTCTTCTACAATGCGAACCCAGGTTTTTTTAAACGCATGTGAAGAGGGCACATGATCATGACAACTAAGTTGAAAGTGGGGGGGGGGCTCTCTACGAGCAACTTCTACGCATTGACCATTTAGATAAGATTTTACAGAAAATCCTCGTTGCTCACCAACGGATCGCTCTTGTTTATTTTTATTTCAAATAAAATGTTTTAAGTAAACAGTATGAGATAAAACATGCACACAGGACGAAGACCATGATTATAGGAAGAAAAATGAAGAAGATAAACATGCAAATTCTAATTGAGGTAGTAGAGCAAGTGGACAGCTTCAAATACTTGAGGTGTACTATATTCAGTAACATGAGTTGCTGCCAGGAAGTCAAAAGGAAGATAGCAACGGCAAAGGAAGCTTTTAATACAAAAAGGAGCATCTTCTGCGGACTTTTGGAAAAAGAATTAATGAAAAAACTAGTTAAGTGCTTTGTGTGGAGTGTGGCATTGTATGGGGCAGAAATATGACATTATGACGAAGTGAAGAGAAGCGACTAGAAGCATTTGAAATGTGGATATGGAGAAGAATGGAGTGTGTGAAGTGGAGAGACACAATAAGAAATGAAGTTATGTTGGAAAGAGCGGGTGAAGAAAGAATGATGTTGAAACTGATCAGGAAGAGGAAAAGGAATTGGTTTGGTCACTGACTGAGAAGAAACTGCCTACTGAAGAGTGCATTGGAAAGAATGGTGAACGGGAGAAGAGTTCTGGGCAGAAGAAGATATCAGATGATAGACGACATTAAGATATATGGATCATACGCGGAGAGTAAGAGGAAGATAGAAAATAGGAAAGATTGGAGAATGCTGGATTTGTAGTGAAATACCTGCCCTTGGGTAGAAAACTATAAATGAATGAATATTTTTACTAAAATAATTTTCTCATGTGCATGATTCTCATGTAAACTGACAAGTATAGCCACTGATATAGGCGTATATAAAGGAGAAAGCAAAGGTAAATTGTTAGAAAGAGATAAAGACTGGATTTTTTTTTCATTGCTGTTTGAATGAGAGTTGAAACCCTTTCTCACCACATTTTTGTTCAACTGAAGACGAAAATTATAGCCAACCTTCGAAACGTTGTGATTTCCTGTCATTTAAACGGTGAAATTTCTCGTCACCACTCGGGATTTTATGTACTGTACCTTAACACATAACTTTATAAATTGCCTCGAACGCGTTTCATTTGATGACGTCTGGTACATTCGTTTACAGGACACAAAGTTAAGTGTTTTTGCTGTCATTTTCTTACCGTGGTGTTCTATCAGAATGAAACGTAAAGACAACAACTATAACATGTGCGAATTGAATTTAAGCCTGAGAAATGCTTTTCCTGTTATGCACTAATGGACGCAAAAAGCATAGTTTGAGAGATGACTGCATCAGAAAACGCTAGAATTAGAAAAGTAAAAGCAGTATGTACCTATATGCATGTACATTTTTAAACGTGTGTGTTTGGTCAGCGTGACGCAAGGCCGTCGTTTACGACAACAGAGGGCAAACACTAGACAAGTGACACACATCCTGCCCCTAAGAAGAGAAATAAATCTCCATCTGTATATCGGAAATCCAAAATAATGCGCATTACAATTTTAATGAGAAATTCTTAGAGAAAGATGCCCGAATATCTGTCCACTTAATTCAGATAAATTAAGTCATCTCTCATCTGAGAATAGTTTACATTCATTGCAGCTGTTAATGAATTGCTGAACGCGTGTTGCAAGAGTAGAAAAGTTACAACCAAACTGTAAACCAAGACAGTCAACATGCGTTACACGGTGAGTGAGAAATACGGAAGACTGTTTGTGGCTTTCCTATTTCTAATTTTATGAAGAAACTCTATATACAGAGTGAACCGTAATTAATGTCATTAATTTCAGGGTGTTATTCTTTGAGATATTTCAAACAAAAAAAGTCTAATACAATTTTGCTAGTTTTTGCTTCCTTTTCGAGATAATTGTTCTTATAGGAAACATTTCATTGCGTGTTTTGGGAAAGCCATTGATTTAATTCTCAATATGTTCAGTCACTCAGTCATTTTAAAGGCTCATTCACAATGAAAATTAAACATAACGCAAGCGTTAACTTAAGAATGTAAACGTTACGGTAAAATCAAGAAATAATACCATCATTCACGATGGGAACATAAATATAACAGCAAACATACTTGGTAACCATGGAAACATAACAACGACGCCATTTCCTCATATTCTGTCGTATACTTCAGCGCTCCACGATTGTGTTCTGTTTGCAAATCACGTAAGCATAAGCATGAAAGTTTGGAGTTTGCAAACTTTCATGTTAACGTTTACGGTAATGTTTATGTCAATGCTTATGTGAATCATTGTGAATGATCCCATTTGGTAGCCTGGGCGCAAACTTCTGTGTTTATGTTACGGTTATGTTTAATTTTCATTCTGAATGGGCCTTAAGAAAGCAGTGTATTATAATAACGGTTCCCAGACACTATGTCCACGGATATTTCGTCCACTGTTTTGTACGTCCCTTTGATATTCTGTTCACTATATTTTTTCGTCCTCTGGTGTTTTATGTCCACTATTATTTCGTCCACAGTTTAAATGTCCATTGTGCTATTTTGTCCTCTGAAAGTTTAGTCCACATTTTATTATGTCCTACATTTATCTTTGTTCTCTTTATGAAGCTGTCCATTTTATTGTCTCGTCCAGTACACTGTGTCCAATATTCCTGATTGTCCATTTGCATAAATGGTTTCAAACTAATACACTTTTACTACTATACCACTACCATTACAATAATAATAATAATAATAATAATAATAATAATAATAATAATAATAATAATAATAATAATAATGATAATAATAATAATAATAATAATAATAATAATAATAATAATAATAATTGTGTACTAGCATGTCCCACCCTCTTACGGTTATTATCATATAAGCCATTTTAAATGTTTTCATTTACTTCAAAATTTAATACTGAACCAATGAACTACACATCTCCATAGAAATGAACATTATTATGCTACAAAATAGTTAAATACATTTCCATAGCAACTTTTCCTTTTTAAATTCCATATTGGAAGTACTTGTTACCCAAAAATTAACAAAATATTCGAGGACAAAATATTTAGTTGGCACAGAAAATAGTAGACAAAGAAAAATTGGGGGAAAATATGGACACAATAATTCTTGATCGAAATATTAATGGACAAATTTTTTGGTGGACGAAATGTTTGCTGGACTAATTTCCTTGGGCAAAATAGCTGTGGACATGAGATAGTGAACAAATTGTCTGATGGACGTACTGCTGTGGACATATCGTCCTGGAAGCATGATAACGAATTAATGAAAGAATTTTAGTTTTGTCCTTTTAATGTGCAGAAATATGATTCGAACACATGTAACATTGAAAAAATGGTTTTTCAGAACGAAAGGTTACATTTGTTAGGATCAAATTTCTGCACATTTGAAGGACAAAACTAAAACTCTTTTAATCAGTTATTATTAGAATACACTGAAATCTTAAATTGACTGAACATACTGGGAATTAAATCAATGACTTTCCCTAAACACGCTATGAAATATTCCATATAATACAATTTTTATTTCGAAAAGGAAGTAGAAACGTGCAAAATTGTTAAAATGTACTCACTCTGTTCCAAAATATGGTATAGAAAGATGTAATTAATTCTGTTCCAAAATATGGTATAGCCTACATTTTGTTAAAGTTCTCAGTAATATAGGCCTAATGTAACTTTAACACATCTTCTAGATACTTGTTTGATAAATTAACATAAGAAAAACATAAAAATAAGGTACATTTCATTCTGTGTGATGTCAAATTAATAAAAGAAAAAACAAACATTGTTTTGAGGGAGACAAATTAACATAAAAACTGCAGTGAATTACAATCCGTTTTTATACGACTGTTGTGCCTTAGATGTTCTATTCAAAATTGACTGGGTTGGGTTACGTTTTCTGCAACAGAAACACCACAGCAGGTGCCCATTTGATTTCTGTTCATAATGAACTATTTAAATATTATAGTTTGATGCACTGCAGAAGATTAGAAATATTCCCAACTGCACTGTGTGATAGTCCTTTCACTACTGAACAGAATACCACACCGCGAAACATTTCGTGCACGCATGCGCAATAATTAAACGTATTTTGTTTGTTACTATACCTTATTTTGGAACGGGGGAGTACATAGTATTAAAACACTTAACAATGAGTTAAAATTCGTGTTAGCTAGACATATTTCAGAACTGTTGCTGTCCTATCTTCAGTAGCTATTGAGGCAGATCAACATGATAATAGTCCTGAAACATGTCTGGCTAACATGAATTTTAACTCATTTTAAAGTGTTTTTAATACTGTAATATTTTAATACTATGTAGGGTAAAGGTTGGTAATATTGTGATATGAGCAATTTTGTGATAGTTCTTTTTGAAAATTGTTTACAATTTTATTGAGCGAGAGGAATATGTAGGTACTTGCGTCAACGTATTAAGGGGAGTCTGTACTGCCATCCCAGCAATATAAAGCAGAGTAATAAAAGATAAAGTCCGTAATTTTAGCCTGTTACATACAATAATACTTGAAGAATAACCCCTAAAAATTTCAAATGTGCATCTTATGTAAGTCCTGAGAAAAGTGCACCTAAATTAGATGAAATTTACATTGCTGGGATAGGCAGTACAGACTCCCCTTAAGGGGATGTTCGTGGAAAAGTTGCTGTACAAAACCGGTTCTCCTCTCGTTCAGTAAAATTGTAATAAATTCTCAGAAAGAATTATCACAATATTACTCGTATCACAATATTACCAACCTTTACACTACATTTTAATGATTTAACGAAAAACTGTCGAATAATGACTAACAATACAAACATGTCTACTGTACAAATGTATTAAAGTTCTTCGTTTGAAATATCTCAAAGAATGACCCCCGGAAATTAATGACATTAATGGTTCGCCCTGTATAAAAGTATAGGCGATAAAATAATCATATCCGGACATATTTAAAAAAAACTATATATTTAATTTATAAGGATTGTGTAAACAATGTTAAGTCTTATGCAAATCTGGCTTTCAGGTAAAGCTTCCTGTGAAGCAGGCTTGAATAATTTCAAGGGAAAAAATTGTTCCGGGTCCGGGTATCGATCCCGGGACCCTTGAAATTATTCAATGTTAAGTCTACCGTATGTCTGTGAAGTGTCAGATCTAAATAATGTTGCTGATATGGGTTACACATGCCAAGGCTCGTGAAGTGCTGTTAGGCACAGCGGGCATGTAATACTACGAGGCGCATTTGTAATTGAAAAACTTTCTCCAGAGTTACCTCCAGAGGAGGTTCAAGACAATCAAAAAGTGTAACTTGTACTCTTATAGCCATATATGCCACTGATGTATTAACACAGTGATTAAAACGCAATAAACTGTGTTACATCATTTTGTCGCGTTGTATAAACACTCGAAATCTCCCGGGTGAAAATCAATATTTGTTCTGTCCTAATCATGCATCCTTGTGTAACGACTTAGTGTCATTCGTCCCTTCCAGCAATCTTGGACACACACGAATTGATTCATACTTCTGTTGAGTAATGTGGTAAACTCGTATGAAAATAAACATACAGAAAAATAGAGCGGTATAGACAGGTGGACAAGAGATGGGAGATAAGTAGCTGACAGAGAAGCAACAATTTAACAGAGGCACAGGCAGACAAAATATAGACATGCAGAGGAAGAAAGAAAGAAAGAAAGAAAGAAAGAAAGAAAGAAAGAAAGAAAGAAAGAAAGAAAGAAAGAAAGAAAGAAAGAAAGGAAGAAGAAAGAAAGAAAGAAACAAACAAACAAACAAACAAACAAAATACTGACACAGGCGCAGATAGAGATGTACGAGTAAACAGAGAGACACATATAAACGGAAAAATGAATAGACAGACAGATAGACGGACAGACGAATGCATGGACAGAGGTAGGCAGGTAGGTAAAAGGATGGATGGATGGATGGATGGATGAGTGGGTGGATGGATTAGATTAGATTATACTGTATTAAGTTCGTTTCAGCCAAGATCACATATAGATTGCTCATTCCTATGTTAAAATCGGTTGCACTTTGAAGAGAACAACCGCCAGGACCGCCACCCGTCCGCCGTAAACGAACACGAGATGGCAGTACAGTCGCTAATGCAATTCAAATGGGAGTTATGACGTGACTCCTTATGTAACAACTAGATGGCAGCATAGTAAACATGACAAAAGTTGTTACTGTCAAAACCTATAACGCACAGCAATCTGGGTAGATATGATCTAGGGATTCAGGCTGTTTCGGTCCATGTTTTTGGGTCATTTTTCATTTCTGATACTAGGCCATTCAGGTAAATAAGACATTTCGGTGCCACGACAATTTTGGTGCAATCTGCCAAATACTCCACTGTGCGGTGGACGGCGGGCAGACAAATAGACAGATGGATAAACAGGTGGGCAGACAGGTAGCTACTGATAGACAGATATGCCTACATAGACAGACAGACAAACAGTACTTTATTCAGCAATGCTTTCAACTACCGTACAGAGGGTTCATCAGTGTAGAAATTCAATTTGGGCAAGAAATTGGGGACTGCTGCCCTGTTCTACTTGCAGTAAATCTAGGATACAGGACCAACAGGTTTACTTTCCTCTTGGAGAAATATATATTAAGGATTTTGTTTTGTCCTTTAATATATATGGTCCTTAGAAGCCGACAATGAATATGTGTTACAGGGATGTCTGAATGGGAATATTGTTATTTTGGAAGGAAAGAATATGCTTAGAATTACAAAACCACTAAAACCATTTTTAAAATTTACACCGTTTAAATGACGATTTTTGTAAATATAAAAAATAGCGTTAGAAATAATTCCAATTCATCATCATGAACATATCATCAAGACACACTAGTCATCTGTCAGGAAAGTAGCGCTGAAGATACCGTACTCTAGTGGAAGATAAGATAAGATAAATAGTACCACGATTGTCTTTGTGTTGATACTCGTATTAGCGGTTGACCCTATTCCTAAACCAGAATGAACGCTGGTAGTTATTATTTTAATGTTACTTACCGAAGAAGATCTTGAAATTGACTTAATAACTGCAAATAGGAATTGAAGTTTGTAGCTGCACTTCAAACGAATTGCGAATCCGCTCATTTCACTTTCGTCAATTCTGACATGCGAGTGAAATATTGCTGCTGAAGGTCTGTTTCCTAGCAAACGGCTAATAATGCTTACGTATTTATTGTATTGTCGTTGTTTCCGACGGACGATTTTCTTCGTGTCCCAAGTTGTTGGCGAGTCATTGAGCTCCTCTTTTGGTGAATTACGGCATCGAGCACTTGCCCTTATTTAAGGTTGTGTTTTCTCTCTGTATTTAACATAATAATCATTACGGGCTAGTGTGTTGCTGTAATGAAGTTCGAAACTGCAGATAGATTATAGCAAGTTTGATGTAACTTATGCAAAATAATTAAGTTAATTAAACGTGAATGAACTGTCGAAAATCATCAAGCTTTTTGTGTTATCTCTGTGGCTATAAATTCACTTACGAGTAGACTGACCATATTTTTTTATGGTCCAGCAGGGGACATCGGCAATTTCAAGAAAAATCATAAACGCTTAGGCTACCTAGTCACTCTCGGTTGAATGTTGAAGAAAATACATGTAACAGTGGATACAATTAAAGAACTTTGCACACTAAATTTGTAGAGTATCTTAACTTTTTTAATTAAATGGTGGCCGGTAGTGGCAGGAATGTGAACTGTTTGGAAACACGTACTGAGGTGTTTTTTCTTACTGTCGGGATATGGGGAGAGGGTTAAGACGATTACTTACGTATTTGTTGACATTAACTTCGACGGTCAGCATGGACACGAAGCATTTGATTTGTGTTGTGGAATGTTGCCGTACGCAACCGATGATAACAAATAACCTGCGTACGACTTGGCCGCGCAAAACACAGTTCGAAAGAGGTTATGGTAGCACACAGACCGCCATCTGTTGCTACGACGTTCAAGTTATTCCGTACACGTTCTCAAGTTCAGATTGAACGCCTTGATTAATAGGCAACTTCTCTGACATAAAAGCTGAACTTCGCCTCAAATCGCTGACTCACAACAGTGACGTCATGACTCACTTTGAAATAAACACCCAGTATTTGTTTGGATCAAGTCACTTACGACTCACTCTGCATATGAATATAAATGTTTTCTCAAGTACATTCTCCGCCATTTTCGAAATTGAAAATGTTGTTTGTTGTTTATTCAACTGTCTAAAGTCAGGTTTGAACCTCATAACTGATACTAATAAGTACAGTCCGGCGTTTGGTTAATCTGAGTACACGTTAGATGCAATTCGTCTCCCCGCTCTGTTTCGTGTTTATATCTGCTTATTCGTATAGGGCAGTATAAGCTCTGAACAATAAGAATGCTACTCACATACAAAGTATAATGTCACGTGAATTTAATAACAAAATATTTATTTAAAGCCATCTTATGGGCAATAGAAGATTATACTCACATTAAGTAAACGAAATTAGATTCTAGAAAGGCCTAATTTTCTGTTTCACATATGTAGTTTTCACTCAAAAAGTAAAAGTTAATTATTTTTATCCTATTTACTAGAGATGAACAAAACTAACTGCCGCTCTTGCTCGCTGTGTTCGTTGCATTTGTCTTTCGAGTCTCGTTTCGCCATTCTCGTGAGCTTCGAGTCTCGCTCATCATTCTCGAAATAGCATTTGGTTTGCGTTGGAAGATTTCGTAACTTTGAATAACATGCATCATTGAAATAAATAACATTATAAATGTTTAAATGAGACAAAAAGACAGAACAGAACAGTATCTTAGTTCTCAAAATGTTCTGGTTCTATTATATGATATTACCTATGGTTATATAAATAGAAAAAAGACAATTCTGAAATAAATTTGCATTTATAAGAAACATAAAATATAACGTTAATATACTTTTACTTGAGATTGCACACTTGATATCAAAAATATGAAAAGAAAATTCCTAGTAATTAAATAAATATTGGGGAACGGATTATTATACACTGGAAGGTACAGATGATATTTCAAATAGACTCTTTGACTGTTTGTACATATATAACAGTTGCCAAAGTAGATATAAACAACTGTGCCTCTTTGACGTTCGGGACTTCAGGAGTGATCAATCTCGGCGTCTCGATACGCTCACAAGCAGTCTTTACGTCAACGACGCGACGTATAGAACATTTTCGGTTTTGCGGGTTTTCGGCTTTGCGGGCGCTGTTAGCCTTGCTTTCTCGATTATTTACAGAGTTTTCAATATTTAAATTGCACTTTTTAAAATAAATAGATACATTTTATAAATATGAAAATGAATTTAGAAGTAAATAATGGGATCATTTCTTGAAAGGATTGAAATTTCAATATTCACAATTAAAAATGAGTTAATATTGAAATATGTAAAGTATGTTTTGGCCCTGATGTTTCAACTTTTGTTTGGTTAGAAATTTTGTAGGTTGTTTTTGTCTCCACGTATTACCGTCTATAATGCCAGCTACAGAAATTTTATTATGAATAGACATACTTATTTTACAAGTGAACGTTGTAAATGGACACAGCCTATGTATGTAAACATCTACGAGTATAAATAAATAAATACATATAATTACAACAATACAATAAATCACAGTAAAAACGAAATTATTTACACTGACTACTTGCTTTACATTACAACGAGTGACTAAACGTTTAAGTGTTTCAAAAGAAAAATTTATCCTTCTTTCAGATAAAATACGTTATTCTTCTCTCCTAATGAAGTGCTCGCTACCAAATTCTTCTATTGGAGTACTCATTCCCAACCGTCTAATTTTGTTTTGTTTTGACATGTTCGCTGAACACCAGACGTAAAGTGTGTCCGCCGCGCTACAGCTACTCCGTACCTACCTACACTGTAGAGTGTTGCTCGGAGGCTTTAGGATTCTACTAATAAGGCATCACTCATGAGGGGACTAAGCCAGAAGATAATGGGGTAGGATGGCTAATTTCCTTCTCCTTCCATTCCATACATTGCTGACTGCTAACATATTACACTAATCAGATTTCAGAGGTATACAAACTATTGTTCTTCCTCTAACACATATTTGAAAAAGTTATGTTTTGAAAATTAGAAATTTTATATGTGTTCTTGACCTAACACTGATCTACAGCTCGATTGCTTAATGAAGAACAATGATTTGTGAGAGTACCGTAAGGGAATGTAGTGGGGATTCACATGCGGAGAGCAGGGCGACAAGGAGCGTGAATCTGTGAGACGGTAAACATGTGCTAAAAATAGTTGAAGATGAATGAATGGATGGATCAACAGACAGACGGACAGACAGAGACAGACAGACAGACAGACAGACATACATACAGACAGACGGACGGACGGACGGACGGACAGATAGATAGATAGATAGATAGATAGATAGATAGATAGATAGATAGATAGATAGATAGATAGATAGATAGATAGATAGATAGATAGATAGATAGATAGATAGATAGATAGATAGATAGATCTACTAAGTATATCAAAATATATAGCGGTATGAGTGTGCGTGTGACCTTTTATTGTAATGTGACACAATGGTACATTTAATTTTGTCAGGTTTCCAATATAATCGATTCTTGGCTATCGTTTTTCCGCACGTGTGATGTACTTGCTATCGATTGCACCTCAGACAGAAAGATCGATCTGGTCACCCCCACTCTTTTCAGCGCGGATCTCCAAGTTGGATCAATAACAGCTCGCTTGGCAACTTATAAATTTCAAAAACAAATGTAGGGCAACTTGTATCTTGCGTCGGCATGAGAGCTGACAATACTGACAACGGCAATTTGGCTTAGTTCTTTCGGTTGTTATTTAAAAAAGAAAATTAAAAAACTTAATTTTTACTATCTCTGTCGTCCAAGCGATATTTTAGTTCAGCTTATAATTGATCATTGGAAACTACGTCCACTAATCATGACTCATAATATTTTGGTAGTTTTCAACTTTGTTAATGGTAGTTATTTGTAAGGATGAGTTAAATATTCTTGTTGCAAATTGGAATGTTAATTATGTGTATACTGGTTTAATTTACCTTATTATAGTATTCTCATTTTAATTTAGTTACGTTGAGTGTTTAATTCACTGCTGGGTTAAAGCTGGCAAAACTGTGATTAGATTACCTTGTCCAGTTTACTTCCTGTACTTATAATCCATGGCACATTTCAAATATGACTCTACATCATCAACTTGACGATCGCACACAACAGTTTGATCAACAGGTTTAAGGACACAGAAAAATAAATAAACACCAAACTCTGCAATCGTCAAATCTACATGTTAATACTTAAAGCAAACGCTATTATAATCTATTTAAGCCTCCTCTATTTGTCCACGTGACCTATGTGAGGTTCGATTGTTAGCACTGCTCTTATAAGGCGCGTGTGGACACTTCCCATAACAAGACTCCTAAGGTTGTGCTAACTGCCGCTTGGTAAAGCTGACACTTTCATTTATTTCTGTCATCCATTTTAGCGACAGTGTATTGTTATCTACCATTATGTTTTATTAATGTTGATTCTGATAAGGAAACATTTTTTGAGACTATCATCATTGTGTGTGTTTGTGTGTAGGTCTATATATATATCTATGTTAGTGTTAGTGTGTCATCGCTATTTAAATATACAGAATACAGAATATAATTACAAACTAGAGAAATAGAAATAAAATAATACAATCAATATAAAAAGGAGATACAGTAATATTAAAAAAAAAAATTGACCGAATGAGCAGCGTTCGTGTTCGGTCACAGTTCACATATATTATTAATAGGCATATAAAAGAATAGACAAAATAAAATAAAATAGGAACTAAAATTAAAATTACAGCTACATTTAAAATTATATAATATAATATATTAATATAAGAGGAATATAGAAAATAAAATAAAATAAAATAAAATAGGCACTAAAATTAAAATTACAGCGGCAATGAAATTATATAATATTAATATAGAGAAGAATAATATCGTACGTGAATAAAGTAGGACAATTTATGAAAAAATATATATTCCAAAATTATAGAATACAAATATAATATAGGCTGATTAATTCATACACATAGGCTATAAATTTATTTAATCAAATTGAAGACATTAACACGTTTCTAATTGTCTTGTTCTATGTTAGTGGGTTACATGTTAGAAGTTCTGGGTGTAATTTAGCTGAAGCATTATACAACCGAGGGCCAAAATTAGTGCTATGCTTTAGACCAGCAGATGTGAGACATTTAGGTTCTACTAATGATGGATTATTATTTCGCCTTGTGTCATGATTATGTGCCTGTAATATAAACTTATTACGATTTTTATGATAAAATTTTAACAGAGTATATTTATAAATTTGTTCAATATTAAATATATTAAATTCAGAATAAATTAATTTAGTTGGATAATCAAAACGTTTCTTCAAACAAATTTTAATTATTCGTTTTTGTAGTAAATTTAACGGACTAAGATTAATTTTTGTACTTCCACCACAAACAATAATACCACATTGAATGATAGACTGAAAAATGGCCAAATAAATATTTCGTAGAACTCTAATGAGTAAGTAGCATCGAAGATTAACGAATTTATAAATTATTTTACGAAGCCTCTTACAAAGATAAGTAATGTAATGAGACCATTTTAAATTTTAATCAATAATGACACCCATATGTTTCACATATGTGGCTTCTTTCAATGATGGATATTTAAAACTTTTGGGATCTAAACCATTTTCACTGTATATTATTAGTCTATATTCATCGCTAATTTTTAAACTTTGAATACTGGTAGTTGTTAACGAAAAAAGAACTAAGGTTGATTTAGATATTTTTAGAGAAAAGAAGTTGGAATACTTCATATATTTCAATGGACTTCGACCAAACTATTATTTATCCATATAATAATAATTTAGAAAAGCGCACAATGTGCCGCAGTTCAGTGTTCATTTTCGCTGTTGCAAAACTTTGTATTTACCCATATACCGTACACAAAAAGGTGTCAGAAGCAAAGAGCAGACTTTAGACAGTTCTGTAACATCTACTTTTGAACTTCCTTCTACCTGCAGCCCGTTTGGAACAACCAATAGAAATTAAATTCGTCACTCGCTTTTCCGGTGCAACAACGCTAGTGAAGACGGAATGGCAGCTGTAATATGCACAGGCATCTCAACGACTTAAGAGTAGGCCTAATGGAAACACATACTGAATATATTCATTCATTCATTTAGTCTTCTGCCCAAGGGCAGACCTTTCACTGCAAACCCAGCTTTCTCCAGTCTTTCCTATTTTCTGCCTTCCTTTTCGTTTTAGATTAGATTAGATTTTATTAAAGTCATGAGTATTATACAAATACTATGGTCATAGTCATAATAAAACAAACAGAGTGAATAAAATTACATTAGAAACATAAGTTATTAACGGAGGACTTAAAGTATTCACTAATACTATAAAAGAGATTTTTAATCATCCAATGTTTTAAAACATTCTTAAATGTGTTATAGTTAACAGCGTGTGCAGACTTATGTAATCTATTAAACATAGATACCGCCATGGACATAAATTGTTTTTTAGTTGTTTCCAGTCTAACATTAGATTCAGTCAATTGAAAATTATATCTTGTATTGTAATTATGATGATCAGATCTATGATAATAATTTGCTAAATTTTTCTTTACCGTCAGCAAAGAAGTGAAGATGTAAAGATTAATAACAGTCAGAATAGCCTCATTTATGAATAGTGGCTTACAGTGCGCATCATAAGCAGAACCAGTCAATATGCGTAAGACTTTTTTTTTTTTTTTTTTTTTTTTTTTTTTTTTTTTTTTTTTTTTGCAGAAGGAGAACATTAGATACACTAGAACTATTTTCCCACACAGAAATACCATAGGTTATTATACTATTAAAGAAGGCAAATTAAGCACTTCCTCATATGATCCATATATCTTAATGTCGTCTATCATTGATATCTTCTTCTACCCCGAACTTTTCTCCCGTTCACCATTCTTTGAAATGCACCCTTCAGTAGGGAGTTTCTTCTCAGCCAGTGACCAAACCAATTCCCTTTCCTTTTCCTGATTAGTTTCGGTATCATTCTTTCTTCACCCATTCTTTCCAACACAGCTTCATTTCTTATTCTTCACACATTTCATTCTTCTCCATATCCACATTTCAAATGTTTCTATTCGCTTCCCTTCACTTCGTCGTAATGTCCATGTTTCTGCCCCATTCAGTGCCACACTCCATATTAAGCACTTCACTAGTCTCTTCCTTCGTTCTTTTTCCAGAAATCCGCAGAAAATGCTTTTTTTTTATTAAAAGCTTCCTTGGCCATTGCTATCCTCCTTTTGACTTCTTGGCAGCAGTTCATGTTACTGCTTATAGTACATCCCAAGTATTTGAAGCTGTCCACTTGCTCTACTGCCTCATTTAGAATTCGCTAGTTTATCTTCTGTATTTTTCTTCCTATGACCATGCTCTTCGTCTTATTTGCATTTATCTTCATCCCATACTGCTCACAGCTGTCATTTAGCTTCAGTAGCATATCCTTTAGTATCATTTCCTCTTCTGCTAACAACGCCATATCAACAACAAATCTTACACACTTTATTCTTCTTCCTCCTATTATCAATCCTCCCATGTTCTGAAAACAGTTCTTTACTAAATTCTCCAAGTAGATGTTTAACAGGGTAGGTGATAAAGGGTATTCTTGACGTACACCTCTCCCAATTTCACTTCCTTCTGACATTTCTTCTCCTATCCTGACTTTGACTCGTTGTTTCATATAAAGATTACTGAACAATCTCGTCTCTTTCCAATCCACACCAATTTTCTTTAGGATTCCCATCAGTTTATGCCAATTCACTCTAATAAGTACAATTATTATTACAAGACAGAGCATTATCAAATAATCTGAAAATATTGCTTATTAAGGGGAATATTTTAATTTATTATTATATTAGTACAATTAAAACTTAGCAAGATAAATGAGCTCAAAAATGCTTGAAAGAGGGAAAATTTTCAGGAACATTTATGTTGATACTAGTACAATTATAAAACTTACCAAGATTAATAAGCTAAACAATTTGCTTAGAAAGGAATTTTCAGGAACATTTATATCAGTACAATTACAACATTTACCAACATCAATAAGCTAAAAAAAAATGTGCTCAATAAGCGGGAGTCCACACCTGTGGAGTAACGGTTAGAGCGTCTGGCCGCGAAAGCAGGTAGCCTAGGCTCGATTCCCGGTCGGGGCAAGTTACCTGGTTGAGGTTTTTTCCGGGGGTTTCCCTCAACCCATTACAAGCAAATGCTGGGTAACTGCTGGTGCTGGACCCTGGACTTATTTCACCGGCATTATCACCTTCATCTCATTCAGACGCTAGGTAAGCTAAGATGTTGTTAAAGCGTCGTAAAATAACCTACTCTAGGCTGCCCTCAATTCAGTGTCATATATTGTATTTATATTTTTTAGAAATGATCTATATAGCGCTTAATGTGCTGATCGATCAATAAATTATTTTAAAAAATCTACTAAAATAAAAAAAATAAAGGGGGGGATTTTTAGGAGTATTTATAATTATATCAGTAAACTTATAAAATTTACAAAAATCGGTAAATGAGGTGGCATTTTTCAGGAAAATTTATAATTTGAGGTGAAAATTTTCATTATTAGGTGCAGTGCCCCGTATGTAAACTCATCATTTCCACGTAACAGATACAGAAACGCTAAACCCCTGCCACTGAGTCTCCACGTATGGCACGAAGAGAGGAGAGATTAACGGAAATTCATACTTACGGAGGAAACAATGTCTGTGGCATTTTTTTTTAATATGTGGCCTAACAATGTATAAATATTATCGAAGTATTTACAGTATATTATATTAAATACATAACATATTGTAACGTGGAGGAGCCCCTCTGCTTCCACCTGTCCAGCACGCGCCGCTCCCCCACTACCGCGTCAGGCGGGGCCCCTTGTGGGGCGTCGCTGGAGAGGGAATGCCTGGTATATAAACCGGAGAAATCTGCCGGCTTGTGCTCACTGGGGACACCGCCAGGTTGCATCGAGCCCGGAGCCTCCGCGCCCCCCTCCCGCCGCCCGAGAATCAACCCCCGCGGCCGGACAGGGCCACAAAACCCTTCCACACCCTCACCAGCCGACCACACGTGAGTACATGTCAAACTGCCTTCAGTAACTCCTGGGATATAACCAACGGTACACAAGATAAATTAAGAACGTCAATTTTTTTTATACCACTGACAAGCGTTTGGAAATTTTGTTGTTTTTACACATTTTAAATAATATTGATAAAGAAGGAAATATTTTAGAAATGTATTTTCTGTAAAGTTTCCGAATATGCCACTACATTGGATTCTTATTTCAAATATATTATTATAGTAAATATTTTGTTTTATGAAAATGATTTCGCAAATAGTGTAAGAAAAATTGCTAGCGGCATATTAAAAAATAAATAAATAAAAATAAAAATTGCTCGGTATCATGGATGTTAAAAACGTATATAAATGTGACCAGTTGCAGGAAATGGGACCTATAGTAGGATTTTTCATTTTTTTTTTGTTTGTTTTTTTTTTTTTGTGGTTTCAAAAAGAGGATTACATACTGAGCATTTAAAAAAATTCATGGTCCTGAGTGTTATAGTTTTTAATATTGAATATTGATATTACATTATGTACAGTAGTGGCAAAAAAAAAAAACCGGACCGACCCTTGTAGCTGATTTCAGAGTCACAGATTAAAATGTTGCTAGTCACAAAACACATCCATCTTGTATAATTAATTGTAACAATGAAATTTATTGCATTTCTTCGATTCTTACCGTCTTTTGTTTCCTTCAGTGCCTCAAACTTAGAGACAAAAAAACTTTGAGAATTTTATTTTCATCTGGCATCAATATTACATTTCTACCTCTATTCGGTAAAGATAACTGCGCATTTTTATATTAAATAGCAGTACATACCTCTGGCTTCACTATCCATATTGAAATTACCACAGTTTGACACACTACACAGCACAGGATTCTTTTGTATCAGCTACAAGGGTCGGTCCGGTTTTTTTGCTACCAGTGTACTTTTCGAGAAAAATGCAATTAAAGTTTTTACTAGTTTTCTTAGCAACTATAAGAAAGATTTAGGTATTTAAATAGTACTGTGTAGTTATTATGAGTTATAAGAAGAAGGTAAAAATAACATTAACATGGTTTATTTATGTGTCAGTATGTTGCAAACTGTGTTTGATTGATAATATAAAAGTAAAATTTTCTGCAAAATAAGTTGAACGTGAAGTGCACATAAACAAATTAATATGAAATATAACACATACACATTAAACATTAAGTTACAGCATGGAATTGATATGAAATACATACAGAAAACAAAAATAACTTAAAATAATTGAAACAATGTCTTCTAGCTGGCCATCAGATTTTTCATTCTCCACGTCATTTTCTGTTTCACTTTCACTGTCACGTGATGTAAAATAATCAGTATAAACAGTTTGAAATTCGCCACTTAAATAGACCTACAGGTAGCGCAAGATGTCAAAACATAGAAATGCAGTTTTTACACTGCAAACTCTTATTTTGTTCTCCTGTAAAATTTCCTTTCACGACTTTAGGTTCCTTTCCTCGCAACGGGTCACAAATGTAAAATCTAAAAATCGCCTTCCTGAAGCATGGAAGTTTTCCTTTTAGCCTTCGGACAGTGATAAAATAACATTAAATTATGGAAGTGTATTCTGAGTTGGTATATTCCAGTTGGTAACTATGATCGTTTGTGTGTTGATGTTCTAGAATAAAGAAAAATTATTTAATTCCAATTTGATAAAGTATGCATTGTTTAAGATTAATTATACATGTAAAAATGCTATTTTTCTTAAATTTCTGACAAACTGCGTATGAATAAAAATTTTACTATTGTATAATAGGCCTATGTAAGTGATTAGTAATACAATAGCTTCCATTTTTCTTGACATAACATCAGTTTCACTTTATAAGTTTCTAATGGCTTCGAATACCTAAAAACACATTTGCAAATTTTTTAAAGGATTATGAAAACGTAATTTTCCGACAATTTTTAGACAGATAGAAGTAACCACTATGAAACAGACATAACACTTTTAAATTAATAGAGAAGAGCTAATGTCACAGCATCTAAGACTAATTGAAGGATTTCAAACCACACATGACTAATCCACATGAAATGGTTTCGGAGATATTCAAGGTTTAATTTCAACTGAGAACGGTTAAATTCATAATATGTCAAACTTAATCTCACATTTGCAGCCTTCAGTAGTTAACGAAAGAGTTATTCATGCTTACCACAAGGTAGATTAAGATAAAGTATGATTAAGATGTATATATGCTTAGTCAGCAGTCCTAAGGCTAGTTGGAACCTCATAAGTGATACCAATAAGACATCACTCGTGAGGCAACTAAGCCAGGAGATAATGGAGTAGAGTGACCAATTCCTGACCCCCTCCATTGTATACATCGCTGACTAGTAATATAGTCCACTAATCAGACTTGAGATGTATGCAACTATTGTTCTTCCTCCGACATACATCGCCATTTCAGATGTACTGCCTGATAATAGATTATCAGTCAGAATTTCAATCAGAATAATTAAGATAAGAAACTTAATTTTTGTGATATTGTGGGACAGTCACGACTGGTTTGAAACCCTTCAATGATAATTACGTAATTTTTTATGATTTTATGGTAGATTAGTACTTCGTGCATAAAGGTATTTTGTAACATTTTTATCAGTTACTTGCTACTAGTATATTACGCCTATCTGCGGATTAAGTTCTTTATAAATTGAATGGGAATTTCATACCATAACTTTAATATTATTTATTTATTTTGCTAATAATGTAACATAAAATACATAAAATATAATATTAACAGAAAACTTTAGTTCTCCCCTGAAAGAGTAGAACTCGTGCTCAGGGACGGATTCCTAAATTGAAATTAAGAAGTATATAATACAATTTGTCTTATGTCTACTACGCAATAAGAATATATACATTTAAATTTACAATTTTTAAATTTTTATAAAATCCATGCATAACTTTTTAAATTTAATACTAGAACTATTAGAATTGACAAGATTAGGATATTTAAATATAAATTTGTTATTATATTATATTCTTGGGCCTAAATTACTAGCTATGATTAAATACTGTAGCAGTTATGTCTTAATGTTTCATTTAGCAAAATTAAATGAGTACCAAGCCAAAATAATTATATGATTTACTTAATTGGTTCTGATTTTAAGTGTACAATATAGTTTAAAATAAAATCTCTGCAATAGTTCAAATTCTTCTTAGATTAAAATGGAATATAATTCTGATTGAGGTTCTAGCTGATATACACATCTATTATCAGGCAGTACATCTCACTTGACGATATGTGGCACAGAAAGAACAATTGTTTGTATACAGTACACCTAAAGTCTGATTAGTGTAATATGTAGCTAGTCGGCGATATATGCAATGGAGGGGAAAGGAACTGGCCATCCTACCCCATTACCTCCTGACCTAGTTGCCTCATAAGTGTTGCCTTGTTGGTATCACTTGTGAGGTTCAGACCTGTCTTCGGACAGTTGACTGAACGACAATTCAATTACACACATTACACATCTAAAATCCAGAATTTGGAATTTAGTGTAATTTTCAATAATTTCGTGGATGACGACTACTGTGAACTTCGATGTCATAGTTGTGACGTATTATGTCTATCTACCTGCAGATTAATGTTCGCCAGCTACGATGGCAGTAAAATTATTGCTAACAATATTTTGTAATCGATCCAAAACACAGATTCCGTTCAAATAGTACTGATATAATGGATATAGCTATTCCCACACTCAGACACACCATGTAAGGTAACATTTTTTTATACAACCACACTCGCAGACTAAACGCTTGTCGTCGATGAACGGTATATGTACGGCTTTACTTTCACTTGTTTTGATATCCAGTCTATAGCTGCAGGAGCACAGCATCGCCATCTATCTACTAAATTATATATTCTGATACGTACTGTATGTAAATCAACTTTATTACTATTTTGTAGTGAATAATTATTACATAAGATTTGTTTATTCGAATTTGTGAATCTATGTGATTTCTGATACAGTTATCTGGAGGATTATTTAAATTGTGTTACAATTTGCGGTAAAGATCTTCAACATATCAAAGTACTGCTTCGAGAACGTGACATGAGACCAGCAAGTAGGCCTAATTCTGAAAGTTCGAATATTTTGCATTTCAATGCCTGGTTGAAATTATTAAAAAAGTGAGAGGAAATCTCTATGATTCCGTGTAACGTATAGTTAACTGGTATACTGTGTATAAGTACATTAGAATATTGCGTAAATATTATCATTATTTAACCATCTGTATGTGAATAATCCCAACTTTTACATTAACTTCCTATAACCTACATTCACGCATGTATTGTGCACGCGACTGTTTAGCAACCATATCAAGCCACAACCGAATAACTTTGTTTCAAAAATATATTAAAACCCACTCCCCCATGGATTATAATAAACTCTTCCAAGTGGGTTATGTACAGTATAGGAGGACTCCCCTTGTTAACAAGAATGACCCATTCACATTTTTGTTAGTGGATATGACGTAACTATTTCCTTTCACTTTTTCGATTAATGTACTATAGTTTGAATATAGACGTTACACGTCGAAACTGCACCAAAGTCCAACTGCTATGAAAACTTCAAATATGTTTCTGTATTAAAAAAAAAAAGTAATATTCGAGTATTCTATTGGCATGAATAGCAACGGGTGCGAAATATATAGTGTATGTGATGTAATTGAGATAAAGTGCAGTACGTTAAAATCTGTTACATGTACAAATTATTTACATTTATTTAAATGTCCATTTAGGCAATATTTTCTCTTCCTACTTTTCTTTTCCTCCCTGTGTTTTTTTTTTTTTTTTTGGAAGTTTTATTCAAACTGGTGACAGCGAGATAGTATTTTGGAGATATTGATTCCGAGGATGTGCCATGAAATTGCCGCACATTCGCCTCACAGTTGGAGAAAGCCTTGTAAAAAGAAAAACAAATCAGGCACTAACCTCAAGCTAGATTCGAAGCCATATCCTTGGAGCTCGAGTTCCGTTCGCTACTCCAGTTGGTTTTTAGAGAAAGGAATTCACTTAATTTAATAAATACATCAATAAATGAATGCGAAAAATAATTTACAAACCAAGCTTCATATTGTATTTAGTACGAATCTTTATGGATATAGAGTAACGTGTTAAAGTGGATTTTAACAATGTAATGAAAGACAGACTGTGTAGTCAAGAACTGACAAGGTCGCTATGAAATTGAGTTAAATGTTCGTGCGCTGAATTTGTGTTAGTTGAATAACACCGTTCGTGTCTTACACTGGCATTGATATCTCTGTCAAGATTTATTCTAATTATACCGTATGCACTAAAACAAACAGAATTGAAATTGTCGCACTGATACTGCCCATGTACGATGGTGAAGTTTGTTTATATCAAATCATTGTATTGTTGATACATATATAATATAGCGGAGATTTGCTTAAAAAATTGGTTTACTTCGCCTAGTGATTTAGATGAATTGAAATAACGCATCACGAGTGTTGTGACTAGTGTCGATGCAGGCATGTTACACCGGGTTCGGGATGAACTAGACTATCTCCTTGATGTGTGCCGTGTGACACAAGGAGCATAATTATATTGAACATTTGTGAGTTCCCAAATTAAACTTGAAGAATTACTTTATAAAATAGTGCAAATTGCTTTCTGAGAACTTTAATAGTTTTGTATTTATAAAATATTGAAAGTGTATATTTCTTTTGTACTAACACTGTACAATACAATCCCCCATGAATTACCGGTATAATAAACTCTTGCAAGCAGGTTATGTACAGTATTGGCAAAAAAAAAAAACCGGATCGACCCTTGTAGCTGATTTCAGAGCCTTGTTCACTCCAGAGCACGATAGACTGGTAACTAAGACTTTCGTGGTTCGAATCCTGCCTGGGAAGGAAACTTTTTTTTGTTCCTTATTCAAATTTATTCCCAATACTTTTAGATTGCAGCGATATTTTACTACTTAATTAACTTATTATTCCCAGAACATGAATTTTACCAGCAATCGAAAAATATTGGGAATAAATTTGAATAAGAACAAAAAAAGTTTCCTTCCCAGGCAGGATTCGAACCACGAAAGTCTTAGTTACCAGTCTATCGTGCTCTGGAGTGAACAAGGCTCTGAAATCAGCTACAAGGGTCGGTCCGGTTTTTTTTGCCACTACTGTACATATGCGGACTTCCCTCGTATGTAAAAATGAACTCGTTAACATTGTTATGTTTATCAGATATGACATTGGCCTAAGCATTTCCATACGGTTTCAGGTCATTACGTCTAAGGACAGCAAGTCTAATGGACAGTAGGTCTAATAAATAAAACATGAAATGTAATAAAAAATGTACAATAATAACTCAGGTCTAAAAGAAAAATCTCTAATGCCTAAATGTCGAAATAAAATTTACGTCTAATGTGTAAATGTCTAAATTAAATTTATGTCTAATGTGTAAATGTCTAAATTAAATTTACGTCTAATGTGTAAATTTCTAAATAAAATGTGTGTATAAATCTCAAATAATTTTAACAATATTTACTAAAAAAGTTGATATTGTTACGGCAATGAACATACGTTTCCTTAGTAATACGGTACCTTGTCAGTTTCAGAAATTTTTTAGCAAAATTAATACATATAGGCCTACTATTAATTCGTCTAAAGGTAAACAAATTATTATTCATAATAATTTCGACTACCACTTAAGATTGAGTAGTAAAATCAGCAATAGGATCTACTGGAGATGTTCATTCAGAGACGCCTGCAATGCTACTTGTGTCACTAATGAGGACTTGGATAACATTCAAGTCTACAAAGTGTGGAATGTGTTTAATCTTGTATTAATGGACTCCAAAGAACTATAAATAGTGTTGGAGGATGGCACTCGAAATTAAAAATATATATATATATATATTATATTTCATCATGCATTCATATGGAAGTTTTTAGAATATACAGTATGAGAACAGACCAACGTAGTAATGAAATGCTCATAACAGGTCCTGACAGGATATGGAAGAGTTCAGCATTCCGTAAAAAATCGTACCAAATTAATCAAAGACAAGTAGAGAGAATGGTAACACGTTACCAGCAGTATAAAAATGAATTTGTACTTGAGAACTTTAAGCTATAGGCTGAAATTCCATGCTGTACTGGAAGATGAAAATGAAGATTTAATCTACTGTATATTTTCATTGCTCAACTATTTCAACATTAGACCTACTGTATTTTACTCCTGAGTTATATGCAATAAACAATAATATACGGGTAACAGATATATTATTGTTATAATTTAGGCATACTAGTATTAGACGTCATTGCAAGTTAGAATATGTAGTATTAGATATTTTTGTAAATTGCACTAGGTTATATTAGATTTTGTTCCAAAGACAAAATGTCATTAGACTTACAAAATTAGACGTTCTGTCATTAGACTTAAAATCCTTAGACCTACTGACCTTCAACCTTCCATGTCAACGTCAGTGTAATTTTCGTTTCACCAAATCCTTTAATATTTTCTATTAATGTAGATCAAATGTAGACGTCACAGTTAGAAACTAGTTGTAAAATTCCTGAGGTTGTGTCACGCAGTGAGTTTGGTTTTCAGTGCGGGTCAGGCCTGGGATTTTTCACAGTGACATTGTGGTGGACAAGTTCGCAGTTAGGAATTTTCTCGGGGTTCTCTCGTTTCCACAATATACAGAAGCTATTGACATCTCTCCTTTCATTCGTATTGCATCAGAATTTTTCCTATCATCGATCGACGACCTGCCTTAGCACAGTCGGCCGGTGTGGGTGAAAATGTGTCTAGCTTCTGGTTAGTGTAATATTCCAGCGCAGGTTGGCAACCACGCAAGAGTAGCAGCTCACCTCACTCTCAGAAGAAAATAGTCTTTAGATTAATGCCAAGTCAGTCTCAAATGGCCATAATCAGTTTTGTGAGCTTATTTACAATAATTCATTTTAGTGTTATGCTCTGTTCTGTATTTATCATACAAAAGGATTTATATTTTATGTTATTATGTGGCTTAACGAATCACATTCATGGATTACATGCCAGGTGGTCACTTTCTCTAGCTCATAAAGTCTACACTGGTGGCTTTTGATCACAGTTTTATTCTATGCATGTGTCTTCTAAGAATAGCGCTGTTGCGTCCCAGATCTGTACCTCTGCAAGGAATGCATATCCTATGATGCTACAAAAGCGAAAGTTGGGAGAGAATTGATTAACTCCATCGTTCTAAATGAGATAGAAAGCAATGCCGATAATTCATAAAAAAAAAGTATAGCTAGGACTTCTCCCATTGCTGTTGAAGCAAACAAGAGTCAGAATATTTCGAAGATTCGATCTACCTTCTTCAAGTGAATAAGAGGTTGAGGAGGACATCCTACTCTTTTGTGTCGTCACAAATAACTGTCAGTGACAAGAATTTAGCTATTTGTAATTCTGCAGTGCTTGGGAAAAGTGATACAAGTCAGTTTTCACAAACCTTTTTTGATAATTTATTGACAACTTACGGAACATCTGCTCGCTTGGAAAAAATAAATAAGTATTCCTCCCATTACAATAATTCATACAGAAAAAAATCAAGTCGACATAAACCAGTGTAAGTTGTCAATAAATTATCAAAAAAGGTTTGTGAAAACTGACTTATGTCACTTTTCCCGAGCACTGCAGAATTAATCTTCTGATGAGATATCATTCTCGCTTCTTTGTCCTCTTGAAGACGAGACGTTGTGAATTTTTACATATTTAACCAGCAACTGACAGAGTCTTAAAGCTACATCTCTTCTGCGTAAACTTCTCAACATTATACAGGGTGATTCACGAGGATTTACCGTCCCTTACGGGCTTATTTCCGAAGACATTCTAAGCAAAAAATGTCATATAAACATTTGTCCTAATCTCAATATTTTCAAAGTTACACTAATTTCAAGTTGTTTGTAAAATACCTTTTTTCTTTAATTTTAAGGGTAAAAGAATATTACAAATATAGAATAAATTATTCAAAAGTATCATTTCTTTAATTGGTTAGTGTTGTAAGCTAAAAATGTTTTGCCAGTTGCTTTGTACAGATTTTCTTCTTCAATTTTTAAGTAAAAATTACATCATTCTTACGCACTTATCACAAAAATCGTTACAAATTCTACGACTTTAGGAACTTGATTCTTTGCAGTTTAATTATGCATCCTAATGTACAGTCTTGAAGAATTTACAAGAGTGGCGTGATTTGTAACAATTGTGATAAATTCGTAAGAAAATATAATTTTGTAGTTAAAAATATAAAAAAAAAATCTGACGAAGCAACTATGGAATTCATAACACATTTTCAACTTCAGAATATTAGCTAATTAAAGAAATTATACTCCTTAATAGTAATAGTATTTTACAAACAATTTCAAATTAGTATAACTCTGAAAATATTGAGATTAGGACAAATATTTATATGACATTTTTTTGCTCAGAATGTCTTCGGAAATAAGCTCCGTAAGGGACGGTAAATCCTCGTGACTCACCCTCTATTTCAAAACATACTGTACATTCACCATACCATAGAGGCAATGATAAATGAAGAGTCCACTGCAAGAATGATGGATGCCATTTGGAATACATTTTGCAGGAGAAGCAATCGAAAGTTTGAAATGCTTAGCGCTCAAAGCTTAACTGTGATTTTCCGATCATTACTGGACAATGATATCAGTGTTAATGCCATATAACTCTGTATGTACATTCTATATGTCTTAAGCTATGCATTGACAGTCTTGGTTCATTTTCGACAAGAAAGTGACATCCATCATTCTTCTAGTGGACTCTTCAAATATCAGCGCCGAGATTTGAACTCGTGTCCGCGATCGTTGTAAACCAGAACTCTATCAACTGAGCTACCAAAGAGGTGTTCAAACTTTACGTAGCTCGAAGCAAATTGTCTTCAAATTGATGATGAATTTTACATTCTAAGCCACAGAATCGCGTGTATTATATAATTGTTTTTAAAAATTCGTACCGTTATTACATTTCGCTTTGCAAACAAGTTCCTGAGTTTGGTTTCACTTCATTAACAAGTGTTTGGAAAATGGTGCACAGCTACGACTCATGGTTTTATAACATTATGCAACTCAGCAGCCGGAACAAGAAATATGACTTTCGCTAAAGATGAAATGCCAGCAGCTCGAATTGCAGAAGTCACGAGGCTGCGGCTTATGCATGCTGATGATCTCGTGAAATGTGTTTCTGATGAAAGGAAATGGTTCCACCATTGTTGAGGTCATCACACAATTTGTAGGATTTTACGGACAGTCTCCCGTGCGGAAACGTTGTTGCTTCGTAGCTCAGAGCACGGAAATTACGTCATTAACATTGTTAACAGAAGTGATGAAGGTCAAAATGTTAATCAATTTCAAGCACGGGGTCAAGACTTTATTTTTACTTCTTGTTTAATGCCTTTTTTTCATATCTGCAGAGAGATTTAAATACAGAGGAAGACGTCTAATTGCATCTCCATCCCACGCTAAGCACTTAGAAAAGTAGGTGTCATTTAGTATTTACACGATGATCTAATACCAACATAATCATTAGACGAAGCCTTTGTAAACACCGTCTTTCTTCTAAAAAGGGGAAGAGAGAAAGAGAGAATGCAACTAGAAGTGTAGGAAGATGCAAGTTTTTAACCAATTCATCCTGTGTTTTCATGACGTCATAGGATATGTATAAAATACACATTATTTCCTTATTTATTTTTGCTCTTAACTCAAAGTATAGAGTGATTCTCTCACTGTACTGGAGTTACATTTCCGGCAGATCATGTAAGATATGTAGTGAATAAACAATCCGTGAGGAAGTTTTTCCTATAAGTAGGCCTACTTCGGTTTCCCTGCATTTATAATTCCACTATTCTTTCGTTATAAAAATACTCATCGAATCTTCAATTTATTCTTCGGTCGTTACACATTTCATTTTCAATTTAATCTCTGTTTAACCATCTCTTTCGAATGAGGCTTTTCATTAATTCTTTAAGGCTGTAGAACCATTTTTTCGTAATCGTCTACATTATTTAAAATAAACCTTTTCTATTTTTTTTATTCGTATACATACTTTCATTTCTTATTCTGCTCTCTCTTGCAAATCCTAGAACAAGTCTTATAAATCTCCCTCTAATCTACTTCTAAATTATTTTTTTTGCGCGATCTTGATTTTTGTTGAGCTACTTACCGCTATTGTTGACAGGCCATGTAATTTTTATTTACAACAAGTGGAATGATTGCTAGAAAATAGATTATTGTTACAAATCATAACGGCACTATCGCTGTTGTAGGACGTAACAGTACGAATGAATTACAGTCAATTTTCTATAAATTTTCAATATTTATGACAATGGACATGTCACAATCATAGTTTTCAATCCTCTTAGCTGCTATGATCCATCGGATGCGTTGTAACATCAACTTGTAGTAATTGTTTAACAAAATAATACTCCGTTGAATGTAGGGTAAAGGTTGGTAGTACTGTGATAGAGTAATATTGTGATAGTTCTTTCTGAGAATTTATTACAATTTTACTGAGCGAGAGGAGAACCGGTTTTGTGCAGCAACTTATCCATGAACATTCTCTTAATACGTTGACGCAGAAAACCGGTCTTCCTCTCGCTCAGCAAAATTGTAATAATTTCTCAAAAAGAATTATCATAATATTACTCGTATCACAGTATTACCAACCTTTACCCTATAATAATTACATTGACTAAAATGGCGGAGCATCAACAAGCTCTATTCTTAGGGTTACTTAGTTACCTATTGGCCTACAATGAAACAGTAAGCAAAGCCCTTGAAAATACATTTTTTTACTCTATATTTTCAATGCAAAAATATCGTAAAAATTATACAGTATTTGCGATTCAAAAAATGATCGTGCTGACAGTATGTAATACACGTGTATTAAATGCATAATAAAATTTCGAAAATAGAAAAGATTCGACTTCGTCTCGTCTTTCTTAACTTTTCTTCGATTTTGTTATAATGCATTGTATCGCATACTATTGGCACTGTCCAGGTTTCACTGTGTCAAGGGTACTACCAGTGTTTTATAAATTTGACATATCTTAGCATTATATTTACAATAACATGCATATATTGTAAAACTACCTGCGTAGCACAGGTGGTAGTTGCGTTTACCTACTGATCCGGAGCTGTGTTCGAGTGTAAGTTCGATTCTCGCTTAGGTTGATTATCTGGTTGGATTTTTTCCGAAGTTTTCCTAACTCTAATACCAATGTCAGGTAATCTATGGTTAATCCTCGGCCTCATCTCGCCAAATACTATCTCGCTATCACCAACTACGACGCTAAATAGCCTAGTAGTTGATACAGTGTTGTTAAATAGTTTGGTCTTTGGAGTTCTTCAGTTTTATAAACATATCCAATAAAGCTAATCTATTTACAGATGGAAAAGTCTGAGATTGGGGTGTTACCTATAGAGCTCAAGACATATGAAGGGTTGAGAGCCATAGTGGGCCAAGCGCCATTTACTAAAAATGGAAACGCAAGGGTTAAAGTTAAGTGAATACCATAGTTTAAAGAAGATTGACGTATAATTTAGCTTTAATGTGCATACTTTATATTACTTGCTATATGTTTAATTAAATTATGGTTGTCACTTAATTTTAATCCTTGTTTCCTCCGTTTTTAATATATGGCGCTTGGCCCACTATGGCTCTGAACCCTTCATATACAGAATTATCTCATTGTCCTTACATTTTTCGTTGAGATCTTCTCTCCTCAGCATCATGGAGACAGAAATTTAAAGAAGTAGTACAAAATTGACTATTTAGTTCTGTCAGTCTGATATCCCTCTTGATCAATTACTCCTTATTTGCAGGGATACTTAACAAATATCTACCACCCCAGAAAAGAAAGTTCCACAAGATACTCATAGTCTTTGAAAAATCTCTTGTATTTTTAAAATGGATGTTAGGATTAGTAGCAAAAGATTTATTCCGTAGTATAAAAACTGATATGTAGGCGTCATCTCTAGTGCAGCGGTACAGAACTGGCGAGAGAGGGGTGGAAAGAATGGGGAAAGCGTTGGTTCCCCGTCCACAGTCCACCGGGGTTGAATGACGTATATGTGGACCGTACGCAATCACAGTCACTGAATACAAATCCTCTCCCCTACAAAGTCAATGACGCGGGGATGGAAAGAAGGGGTGAGTGACGTATGCGATGAGTGACGCAACGCCACAATTGTCGCCCAGATCTCCAAGCCTGCTCTAGAGAATCTTAAGGTTACTTGCATCTTAGAACGTTTGTCGTAGAATTTCCTTAAAGTAAATGTCGTGAGAAGCCAATAAGTTGATAAAGATGATTGTGAATTACAAGCAACAGTGATTACGGTGGAGGGAGAAAGAGCATATCTCTGGAAAACTAAATACCTCTTCAGTACACCACAAATTCCACTTGGTTCTACATCTCTATTCGTTCGGCTGCCGATTCCAGTTTTCAAGACTTAGTATTTAAATCTGCTTTCTCTTTCAAGTGATTATCGTAAAAATGTATACATTCAATAAAATAAATGAAGTTTGGACATATTCCAAGAAAGAAACTAACGTTTATATAACGGTAATTTAAACGTATTGGTTTCTTCTTTTTAATGGGCTCCCGTAACAACCGATTTAGATAACCTTCAGTGACATGGTTCCAAACCGTAACATTGTAATAATAGTCTCGGTTCATTCGTTTTGGTCTCACATGGAAAGATACTGTATGAAAGAATTTTACGGTTAAAAACATGTTTCGGAATAAAATTATTATATTATTTGCTAATCTCTGTCATACGCTCTGAAAGCAAACCTGAGCTAGTAGAAATAGATATATTAACAAACATAATGATTTCCTCCTTTATGTAGTGGACAAATAGTTTATGAGTCAAGAGGTCGCAGGATCGATTTCTGGCTATACACAAGAAAATATTCAAGGGTTTAGTATCTGGAACGTGATCCACTCATCGAACTCCGATTAAAGAAAGCCGATTAATAACACATATGGGCACTCCTAGTACTGGTAGTTACGAAGTTAACTACTAGATGGCAGGTGCTCTGCTCAGTTTTAGCCCTTCGTGTGGCAGTTACGCCATGGAATTTAGTTTCGTTAGCTGAGTTTTAGTTCAGAAACAAAAATAACAGCTACTTATAACAATAAAAGAAATGACTATGTAAGAGACTGATGTAAAATTCAACCCATTAATGAAAAATAAACTGGAACGAAATACATTGGAGATTCACAGCATAAGAATGAATAAAATTACGAGTATAATGGACAAACAAAATTGAGCAAAGTAACTACCAAGAGGACGTAGAAATATTGAAAACTGAAAGAGGAGAAAACATTATTTAAAAAAGCAATAGTGGCTGACTAGTGAAGTGAGCCGAAATGTTTATAGACGTATAAGCACATTTGAACGGGGTTAGTCAGTCTCCATGGGCACCACTGGGACCTGGTGTCCATCTTGCTCCCCTCTGATATTGTACAGTACTCGGACTCGATGTAGACGGCAGTGATGACACTTCTCGCCGTTCTATATCCACAGAGCTCACAGAGTTTGCGTAAGCTGTCGCTCTCTTGCGCGATCTCTGCCGTGTCTTGTACTCCACAGCAGTGGTCTTGGACTTGTTTGATTCATCTTGAGATACCTTTTTTCTCCTATCGTGGTTGTCTCCACGTTTGCATTCTCACGACGTTTGAATTTCAAGGCATTTTGAAAATTAACAAACGTTTACGATTAGTTTTTTTTTAAGTTTGGGATCAAATTTATCCCGGGTTATATTTTCGCGTTTATTTTGTCGAAATCGTCGCTCTCGGTGGTTGATCGACAACTTAACGTTCTGAGAAGTCAAGATATCATGGCCACAGGCATAAAATGGCCATAGGAAAGCAGTTTTCGAGGCATCTTTTGCTCCAACCGTCTCGTCGGCCTTAAGGATCCGAGAGGTTTCGTGAGGATGTTTATATAGCAACGCGAATGATTTGAGAAACGGTTTGGTGGATAAAAAATTTCTGCAAATAAACACTATAGTAGCTTATAAGAAAATGAATGGTCCCCCAAACGCTAGAAATCTGCATAAATTAGGAAAATTTCTGTTTAGAGTTGAAATTAGATGGGAAGAGAAAGTCAAAGCTCTAACGAATATGGAATTATAAATGTTGAGTAGTCGGACACGATAGGAAACTACGTAAATTAAGTCAATGAAGTTAACAGAATAATTTTTAAGAGATTGAGTATAGAAGTGAAAAAGCTGAAGTAAGAGTTTTAAATACTAGAGCTATACTTATTATTATTATTATTATTATTATTATTATTATTATTATTATTATTATTATTATTATTATTATTATTATTATTATTATTATTATTATTATTATTATTGTGTATAGAGGATACTTATAGGTTCAATATGTATTAGTTCTTGTAATGTTTGTAGAGAGAGCGATGGCGGATTAAGAACTGGGACACATCTAACCCGCCATGACGTGAACAAAGTTTGATGAAATAAATAAATATAGTAACGGGACTCCTTTGTTTACATGGTGACATTCTTTTCGTTTAGCTATTTAGCTAAACCTATTTTTGGTTCTAAAAGCTCGAAGTTATGACTTATAAGCGATTCATTTGTAACATATTTTACATCGTTACCGAGAGGTTAGCGACCTACCATAGTTCTATGTCATAAATTGCTGAATATTAAGCGAGAAATGTCTAGAAAGTAATTGTTCGTACTGCATCTTCGGACGTGCATCGAGGCACCACATTGTGCAAGTCTACCAATCGGTGTCGGGTGTTGCTCGTAGCAACATAACTGAACAAACGAACACGACGTGAAACAAAGCGATTTGAACCAAGTTATCTATATAACAGCGATATGAAAGTTCTGTTTCGAAACGACCTAATTCTCTAATAAGATAATCAGATGTAATTACGTAACTTTACTGTAACAGGTGACGTAATGTGGCCGACACCACAGAATACAACGGTCAATGCTCGACGGAGCTAGCTGTGCATGAAAACTGTCAGCAAGAAATTTGACCAGAGGAAGAAATTTCGTTATGCAATCTCACAATGTTAAAAGAAAGCATAGTTTCCAAAGAAAGTCAGTGAATGAAACAGAATATAATCTCGTTCGTTATGATCATCACCATCACCATCATCATCATGCAAGGGTTAAGCAGAACAATTTATGTTCCGGTTAAAAATGAATTACCGCGTTATGGTACAACAAACATTTGAATTGAACTTCCTCATTGGCAGAGAACTGAAGCACGAAGAAGGATAAATACGTTCATGTCCAGGTGGGAAAGAAGTAGGCCTGAGATTTTAAATGAACCCTACGCATTAGATGCTTATATGCTAGCGTTGTCAACTTTTTTTAGTCGGTTGTTTAACGACGCTGTATCACCTACTAAGTTATTTAGCATCGAAGGAATTGGTAATAGCAAGGTGGTATTTGGCGAGATGAGGCCGAGGATTCATCACACATTACCTGGAATTCGTCTTGAACTTTTTGAAAACAAGGTAATCAGTCCAAGAGGGAATCGAAACTACGCCCGAGCGCAACTCCGAACAACAGGCACATGCACTACAATCTGAGCTAAGTTGCTTTTGTAAATCTTCCTTAAAAGCTACCTAGGAATCCCTGTTTCGTCTTAAATATTGTTACTAAAATAGTATTATTTATCAGAAGCTCAATCAACAAAAAGAAATCTAATTCTAAAATACAGTTAAAATAAAATAATATTTCAATATAATGCTTTTCCTCTATATAAATAAATTAATAAATTGAGACATGCCATGATATGCAATTTTACGCTTTCACAGTGAATGTAATCAGAAAAAGACTTTTGAGTATCCATTGCGTCCTGGAACTTAACATTTCCAACGTTTCTGGCAGAGATGAACAAAACTAACTGCCGCTTTCGCTCGCAGTGTTCGTCGCATTTGTCTTTCAAGTCTCGTCTCGTCATTCTCTTTCGCTTCGAGTCTCGCTCATCATTCTCGAAATAGCATTTCGTCGGCGTGGAAAGATTTCGTAACTTTGAATAACATACATCATTGAAATAAATAACATTATAAATGTTTAAATGAGATAAAAAGACAAAACAGAACAGCATCTTAATTATCAAAATGTTCTAGTTCTATTATATGATATTACCTATGGTTATACAAATAGAACAAAAAAACAATTCTCAAATAAATTTGTATTTCTAAGAAACATAAAACATAACGCTAATATCTTTTTTACTTGAGATTGCACACTTGATCTCAAACATATGAAAGAAAATTCTTAGTCTTTTAATAAGGGCCTAGTAATTAAATAAAGATTGGGGAACGGATTGTTATACACTGAAAGGTGGAGATGATGTTTCAAATAGGCTACTTGATTGTTTATACATATGTAACAGTTGCCAAAATAGATAAAAGTTCAGTCAGGTATAAACAACTGTGGCGATTCAAGGCTGCATGACATTCGGGATTTCGGGAGTGGTCAATCTCGACGTCTCGAAACACTCACAAGCAGTCTTTACGTCAACGACTCGACGTATACAACATTGTCGTGCGGGTTTTCGGCTTTGCGGGCGCTGTTAGTCTTGCTTTCTCGATCGTTGTTCATCTCTAGTTTCTGAACTACATTTAGACTACAGGCTCCATCATACGCGAAAATAGGTACGATCAAAGGGGTTGCCTACTCTGTTTGACTCGCTATATATGGCTACTTAAAGAACTGAACCTAACAGAGTAGGAGATTCCTAACTGTCCTGATGATGGAATCTGTATGTAGTTCAAAAACATTGGAAATGTTAAGTTCCAGGGCACGGTGGCTTCCCAAAAGTCTATTTCCGGAGACATACTATTGTTAGAAAGTACAATTTCGATCAGCTTTCAATATTGAAATTAATGGGGATGATTTCGTCGATATCAGTATCAGTACAGGCCTACAACGTGTTTCAAAATTAATGCATAATTGCAATTAAAATCAAATGAGATTTGAGACAAAGCGCTCAGACACGCCAAACCTAATTTTTAAAAATGCACATTTGTATAGAAACAAAATATTTTTGCGACTATTGTTTTGCGAGTTATGAGATCATCCTATAGTTTTTTATATAATCTGAAACAGCATATTTTATTCTGCAATATATTTGTTTTTCTGGGATGACAGCAGAAAAAAAATTATGATTTCTGAATATATCGGATATTTGAAATATTTCTGTAAGAAGCTTTCCACGGATTTCAGTAGACACTGATTATACATGAATAAAGGAAGTGACGGTCTACTGTTACTTTCTCTGCACTGTCATAACGAAATACAGCAGACTGGGCTCGCACCCTCACAGTAGATGTTCATCTGTTTAAGAACATCTTCGTTTGGCCTCATCCCGGGTCGCTTTCACATTCCCATGGTATATTTGTCTCGTCTGCGTTCTTGATAGCACATCCCTAGTCTCCATGTTGATTTGTAACATATGACCGTCACGTTTCTTAATTTGTCCTTTGTACTTTCTATTCGGCTCTTTTAAAACTTAATGATAAACTTTTAAGAATAATTAAAGTATCCATATCAGCGTAACCAATATTGTATCAACAAGTTAAGGCTGGTTCACAATAAACCGGGAACAGAAACGAGAACGAGAAGGAAATATAGTTAAAATATATGTATTTAAATGTGAGCATTCACAATTAACTTTAAGTGCACTAAAAGTAGTTCAGTTACATTTTTAAGTGTATGAGCTTATCAAAATGATTCAAATTATTACCATTTTAGAACCAGAATATTACTATTAGAACAGTCTTAAGCAACTGAGACTTCCGAGCTCATTGTGGTTTTTCTTTAGCCTAAGTGCGCGATTAACTACTGGTAAATAGCCCTGAAATCATAATTTGTCAAGTTAACCGCATTACAGGCCAAATCGGCCCAGAGGCTGGCAGAAGGTTGTCTCCCACCTTCACAGACAATCGGTATTAATGGGATATCAATTCTACTTGCCTGCCGCCTTTACTCCAAAGAAATAGCCCCGGTACTCTGTTCTGTTAGAGACGGAGTAGACCCCAGGGCTATAGTGCTAACGGAAGGATTAGAACAATAAAGAAAATCCATGACCCTATATAAAATGAAAACCGCGATACTCTTGAAATCTTAATAGGATTCAGAATTTTTCCTCCGAAGAATTCTTGCGCTACGGTATTCAGTCTCGAATACTCTTCGAATACTCTTCAGTCTACTGCCTTATTTTTCCCACCGTCACATTAAATACTTTTTGTCCTGTTTTGTCCGTCAAAGGCCTCTATGATTTAATGAGAATTTGTCTCGGTCGAGGAAACTTGGTGAAATCCAGAACAGTTGAACAGTAAATTTTACCTGAAGCCTCTCATACTAGACACAGTGTTTTATATGCCATAAACATACGATACGACGCCCTCAGCTTTATTTCCCTTCCGAAGGAAGCCATACTAAGGATCTTTATTGTTCCTTAGAAATCCAAAGCTCTAGGCCGTTTTGAACTCACGAAAATCGAATCTAACACCAAGCATGGAAATTTTCTCGCCAAACTTAAACGGCCTCAGGCCGAATAGGGAGGTCAGCTTACTTTTCTACTTATAGTATTTATGCAAGTGGCCCTGTATTAATACGACGTTGCCACAACTCTCTTATATAATACGTCCGATACGATGTGCAGTAATGGAATGTCATAGTTGTTGATAAGATGCTGGCGAGATACTAACTTCTTTATTTAAGACAAATCTGCGCTGTATGAGGGATACACCGGCACGTAGAATACGTCACCCAGTTTTCGAAATGAAATTACAGTTGTGTTGGTTTGTATGTTTTATTTTAATTTCAGTTTGAAAATGGAGAGTATGGGTCTATGATAAGAGAAGAACTAATGAAGAGCATGCAATATACCGGGTGAATCACTTAAAACTACCACCGCGAATATTTCCGAAACGAGATGTGAAATTGATGTGTTTTCACAGAATGAAAATACAGAAAGGGGCTCACAAATGTAGGCCACACAGAGATGACAACAATGATCACAAAGTATTTCTATAGCACTATGTTTATATATTTTTTATGTAACGATGCCCATTGATATTGCAGAAGTAAAAATACAAAGGATTAGAATTACAATGGCGTTTTCTGCAAGATCCTAGTGCCTATAGTTAAAGAAATATCGTCATTTGAACGTTTGAAATGAAGAGTTGTCTGCTTCATTTGACAGTCATTACTCCGGTATGTCTACCTGACTCCGCTGTACAGTTGTGTACGTTTTGTGTTACTTTTTTATGTTTTCATTACATTACATTACAAGTTCCTAGCAGCGTTGCCAAACATGCGATAAATTATCGCGTTACGCAATATTTTTAGCCCTGATGCGAAATGCGATAACACTTATAAGATAATGCGATAATTTCTGTTAATAATATTCATCTGAATTCATTCCATTTAGCTTTCCATAGAAAGAAATTATCTATAGTAATGTCACATGTCACAAGAGGTCTGAGATTTGCCAATAAATCCACAAGCGAAGCGAGTGTATTTATTTGGGAAATCTCAGACCTCGAGTGACATTTATTAGGACTATTTCGTGAATAAAATAAAAATGTAAATAATATATTCCTAAAATTCGTTTACAAAATGTTAACAATTGTATATTTATGAATACTTAACCTATTCAGACATTGTGAAGTCGAAATAGATGAATAACGATTACTGCAATAAAGAAATTGAATGTTATTCAGTGATGCCAATTGAGAAAAGCGGTATACGGGTTTTAAATTGTTAATTACATGTACTGCGTTTTTCTCTTGTTATAACTGAAATAAATTTTCATTATCTGCTGAGATCATAACTTAATTTAAACATTTCATAGTATAATTACAAATAACCTGATTAATAGTTTAATTAAATGAACAATTGCTATGAAGGAGTGTCATTTTCTTTAGATACAATGGACATGGATTAGAAGATGAAGATGCACATGTGGAAGTAGGATTTCGCACATTATTTAGTGCAATGTATTCATGCTCATCGATTTACGTGAAACAGTTGGCGACACTGACTAAACAAAAGAACGACAATGCGATAAATTGATAGTGATAAATCGAGCTGCAAAAATTATCGCGATGTATGATTGTAATTGGTTGGAATTCAAAATTTCATTACACTTCATTGGCCGAAAATGGAATGACGTCATATAAACGAAATAGTCGCATTAATGAAAACACTTCTGAGTTCATTGTATTATTTTGGTACTCTGTTCCGCTTTCCGTTAAGATTCTCAGGGGAGAGTCCGGATTCTTCTCCAGTCAGTAGTAGGCTTCCATCATAGTTTGCCAATCACTTAATCACAATGGTCTGTTCGTAGATACCGTTGATTTCTATGAGAGAAATGATTGGAAGTTTATTCAGTATTTCGCAAAATTTGGTAGTGTGACGTGTTTATGAAAATTGTATGTTTGTGATAATTTTGTGGAAAATCCGATAATTTCTAGACTACAATTCCATAATTTTGTGTTTGAAGGTTGGAAACACTGCTTCCTAGTCAGTTTTTTGCGGCATTTCATTGAAATAGTTAAGTCGTACTGGTTGTGCTACCTAGATGGTATTTACAAATACTGAAAAGGTCGACTCGAACCTGGACCTCCTACGTGACAGGCTGATGGTCTGACTACTCGTCCACTGGAGGGGTGGCCGTATGATTTATTATGGCACAAGTCGGGAGCATGGTTTGATGCCTCTAAGCTTAGCGAGAAGGTTTCGTACAAGATTTAGTTTACTGCGAAAGGAGAATATGTTATTTAGACTTAATTTCACGCCTGCTTTACAAAATTCATCATCCTGACTTAGTTTTTGTCATTGAAAGATTCGTAGTATAACCCATGAAAATTTACAAAGATCGATTAAGCAATACTGGACAGAAACATGAAGTTAATAGTATCAACATATGGTTGGAAACCTAACGTCTTTCTTTTGTATAAAGCGCATGTTTATTTATAATATAAACACGTCGTTTGTCTTGAATCAACTTTTCAGAGCGTTTCTTATATCTGGCTTTCAATTTCTGCTTTCTCACGTGCAAAGCACATCCTAATATCGGCTAAATAAGAACTTTTCTCTCTCCTAATAGGTATTGGTGCATAACTAGTAGTCCAGCTGTCTTACCTTCTCTGAATGACACGTGCAATTAATTGTCACCTTCACCACTGTAAGAAAGAAATAAGATTCTGAATGAAAGTTAATTAAATTAAATGGAGCGACAATTACGGAATTTCCTTTCAATCTGAACTCAAAATTAAGACATACATAAAAACAGTTAAATGTGAAAGAGAATGCAGCGAACCGTGGCGCGGACAAATGCGACCGTAGACTTGGTGTTGCATAAAACGGCTGCATATGGCCGGTGCATGCGCACGACTGCCTCAGTGACCCCCTGACATTCACGATCCATCGTGAACACTTTCACTCGGCCCCAGGGACACTCGCGGACTCAAGAAAGTGAACACCTGGCGGCGATATGGAGCAGGACTCCATGAATGAAAATCATACTCTCTTCTTCATCTTCTTCTCTTCCTCTATTTCTTCCTCTTCCTAATCCAGCTCCATTAAGCTCGTACATATGTCTCGACAACAGAAGGTAAGGCACACTGGTACACTGTCGATGGCTTACGACCCTCAGTTATTATTAATAATACATTTTAATCAATAATAATAATGTTATCAAGAAAGGTGGACTAGATTGTTCTGTATTTGGGAGGTTCGGGGTTCGATCCCAGGGACTGGCTATTCTGACTTCGGTTTCTCATGTTTCCGAAGTCCCTCCATCAGAATGCTGGGATAGTACCAATTAAAGGGCCACGATTCGATTCCTTCGCTTATCCTACATAACCTTTCACCATCACTTCTCAGGTATCATTCGACCTCTTTCGTGATAGGCTTGCCATCTATCCGTGAAGTAACGCCCCGGCGAACGTGTCCTCTAGCTAGCATGGCGAATAACCGCGGCATTGTGAATAAATCCGGAAAAAAAATATGTATATATATATATATATATATATATATATACATATTTTTTTTTTGTTGCTAGTTTATATTTTCTAGTTAAAGATATGAACAGACACAATCTTTTCTTCACCATCCTTCAAAATCCTTTCCCGTGCTCAGGAGTTTCAAAACCACAAGTTTATATGTTGTTTAGTCAACTGTCTGAAGACAGACTTGAACCTGACAAGTGACATAAATAATACATCACACATGAGGCAACTAAGTCAGGAGATAATGGAGTAGGGTAGCCAGTTTCTTTGCTCCACTCTATTGCACACATTGCTGACTAGTAACATATTTCACTAATCAGACTTCAGATATATGTACATATAGAAACAATATTATTGTTCTTCCTCTGACACATATCGTCAAGTGAGATGTACTGTCTGATAATAGATAGACTTATACATATGAGTTAGAGCCTCAATCACAAATAAAGCTTATATGATGATACTGATAATAATCCCTTTATTAAGAATATTTTAAGTAAATAGCGATTATATTGTTTTATTATTATTATTATTATTATTATTATTATTATTATTATTATTATTATTATTATTATTATTATTGCTGGCTTTACTATTCTAGTTAAGGTATGAGATGGTTAATTTCTTCACCGACATTTTAAAGTATCCCGTGTTTTGAAATTCTAAGACTACACATTCACATTGTAATTTAATAATAGCAATATTAAGATCACTTCAAGACAAAATGTATTATTATTATTATTATTATTATTATTATTATTAGTATTATTATTATTATTATTGTTATTATCATCATCATCATTATTATGGTATCACTCACTATTTATGCTGGTTTACTGTGTCCCATATCCTTTCTTCACCAAACCTTAGAATTTCTCTTCCAAAACTTCCAGTCATATTGTCATTGTTAAGAACATTTTAAATATAAAGAGCTTAATTGCTTAAGTATGAATGACTTTCAAAGTCTGATTTACAACATAATATTTAACGCAACGCTAATGCTGACCATGAAACATGCAATTAAATACGTAGAGTCACAATGTGTTCATGTAGAAGAAGGCGCAACTGTAACGACGTAAAATTAGAGGAGAGACTCACGACAGGAACAGTTTGGCTGTGCCGCATGCGCGGACCTTTCATGCAGTGCCAGCATGATCCTTCGCTGGATTTATTTTCGCGTGTACATTCTGGATCAAATCAAGAAGTTTCCTTCGTGATCAGGTTACACATTTTCCATATACGAAGATTAGGTTTGGTAGGTTTAAGTTTTTATTAACCAAGTCGGAATATGCGCAGTTATCTCACAGCCTAATTGTTTCTGTCGCGAGCCGCACGTAAAATTAGTTATTAGAAGCTTGGTAGATACAAACAATATGTTGCAGTTTACATGAATGCGAATAATTCAGCCAATTATATAATACAGGAGTGACGCGATAAAAGAAGGTCGATAATCGAATCGAAGTTTTCCAGCGTGTTTTTCGAGGCACAAGGAACAGTGCTCTGAAAACCAGTTTGCAGTAACAGAATTAATGCTCAAATGGTAAAACTTCCATCATAAGGAATGTAAACTAAACTTATTACCCTGGCAACTACACATAGTCGAGTTCTTACCACAATCGATTCTATCATCGACAATATCACTTTAGTAGTAAGACTCGCACATTTCTCATCTTGAATGCTAAAGTTTTCTTTTCCTTCATTTACTCCATTCTTTCGGCTAGTAAATTCACAAAAAATGAACAAAATAAATTACTGCTATATCATTTTCGTTATAATTAATGCGATAAGACAGGGAACGAATAACGGACTATTTGAAGAGAAGCCGTCAGATGACGAAGCTGCTGCAGGGCCAGGAAATAAAAAAAAACAATAATCATTCTCATCTCTTGAGTTGCATAACGTCACTTAATATTCTCTTACATGGTTGGGCACTACCTAGGAAGAGATGCGAGGTGATTTGCGATTCTAGCACAGACGAGACGTGCGTACAGACGATCAGAGCATGAGTCATGCCCTTATAAGGCGATCTCAGCTCAAATGCACGTAACCTGGGCAACAGCTTTGCTTCATTTACATTTTATAGAAAGAAGATGTCACGTCTGCGATGTGTCCACACGGAAATCATTTCTAATACGAATGCCAAAATCTTATGATCTTGATTCTAATAGATTATATGACAATTTTTGACAGATTTTTAAATCTTATATGTATGTAGCTATATAATGTCCTCAAAACATTTCATTATTCATATTACTTCGCTTTCTTTCTTCTTTCTTTTCACTTATTGCTTTTTTTTCATTCTCCATTTCTTTCTCTTCTATTTACTAAGCCAAGCCCATAATAACTTAATTCATTTTAAATATTCCCTCTTTCTGTTTTCTCTGAACACATGTTTTCATTTGCGTTTATATTATCTTAAGTCTTCCTTTCTTGTGTTTCTTTACCCGCACCTTTCTTTTCTTATGTCTTTCTTTCCCTTTATATTTATTTTTTGTGTCTTTCTTTCCCTGCACCTCTCTTTTCTTTTGTCTTTGCTTCTATGTATCTTTCTTTTCTTGTGCCTTTTCTTTCTCTTATCTTCTTTTCTTGAGTCTTTCTTTCCTTCTATCTTTATTTTCTTGTGTCTTTCTTTTCCTGTATCTTTCTTTGATTGTATCTTTCTTTTCTTATGCCTTTTCTTTCTCTTATCTTCTTTCCTTGAGTCTTTCTTTCCTTCTATCTTTATTTTCTTGTGTCTTTCCTTTCCTGTATCTTTCTTTGATTTTACCTTCCTTTGTTTGTGCCTTTTCTTTCTCTTATCTTCTTTTCTTGAGTCTTTCTTTCCATCTATCTTTCTTTTCTTGAGTCTTTCTTTCCTTCTATCTTTATTTTCTTGTCTCTTTCTTTTCCTGTATCTTTCTTTGATTGTATCATTCTTTTCTTGTGTCTTTTCTTTCTCTTATCTTCTTTTCTTGAGTCTTTCTTTCCTTCTATCACGATTTTCTTGTCTCTTTTCCTGTATCTTCCTTTGATTGTATCTTTCTTGACTTGTGCCATTTCTTTCTCTTATATTTTTTTCTTGAGTCTTTCTTTCCTTCTATCTCTATTTTCTTGTGTCTTTCTTTTCCTGTATCTTTCTTTTCTTGTGCCTTTTATTTCTCTTATCTTCTTTCCTTGAATCTTTATTTCCTTCTATCTTTATTTTCTTGTGTCTTTCTTTTCCTGTATCTTTATCTGATTTTATCTTTCTTTTCTTGTGCCTTTTCTTTCTCTTATCTTCTTTTCTTGAGTCTTTCTTTCCTTCTATCTTTATTTTATTGTGTCTTTATTTTCCTGTATCTTTCTTTGATTGTATCTTTCTTTACTTGTGCCATTTCTTTCTCTTATATTTTTTTCTTGAGTCTTTCTTTCCTTCTATCTTTATTTTCTTGTGTCTTTATTTTCTGTATCTTCCTTTGATTGTATCTTTATTTTCTTGTCCCTTTTCTTTCTCTTATCTTCTTTTCTTGAGTCTTTCTTTCCTTCTATCTTTATTTTCTTGTGTCTTTCCTTTCTTGTATCTTTCTTTGCTTGTGTCCTTCTTGTCTTTATCTTTCTTTTCTTATGTCTTAATTCCACTGTATCTTCCCCTGTATATTTCAGTTTTGTGTCATTCTTCCCTATATCTTTTTCCTATTGTCTTTCTTCCTATATGTCTTCCTTTCTTGTGTCTTTCTTTCCTTGTACCTTTCTTTTCTTGTCTCTTTCTTCCCCTGCACCTTCATTTTCTTTTGTTTTTTGTCCTTGTATCTTTTTCTTTTGTCTTTCTTTTACTGTATATTTCTTTTCCTATATTTTTCTTTTCCAGTATATTTCTTTCCTTGTATCATTTGCTCTTCTATGCCTCTTATGTCTTTTTTTTTGTCTTTCTTCTCCTGTATATATTTATTTTCTTGTGTCTTTCTTTCTCTTATCCTTCTTCTCTTATATCTTTCTTTTTGTGTCTTTTTCCTTTATCTTTCTTTTCTTGTGTCTCTTTTTTATCTTCAGAACTTCATTCTTTTCTTCTCTCACATGCTTCTTTAACTATCTTTTTTATGTTTTTCTTTTAATTTTCTCCCGCGTTTAAGCGTTCCCTTTTTCGAGTTAATTCCTTCTTTATTTTCTTCTTTTTTTCTTGTTTTACTTTCCCTTTAGAGTTTTTTCTTTAAATCATTTTTATTAATATATCACGGTTAATCAAATGTATTTGTTAATTTCTGCTTCTTTCGTTTTCTATACATGTTTAATTCTTCATTTTATATCTTTATTTTGATCCCCCTTCCTCTATTTTACCTCTTTATTTACTTTATTTCTTGTTTACTCATTTTCATTATCTTTAGGCCTATTTGGCTTTCATTTACATATTTCTTGGTTTCAGTCGACCTTTCTTCGCCGTTATCCGAATTTCTTATTTCTTTAAGGTTTTCTCTTATTTCTTTTTGTAGGTTTGCTTCTTTATTTATGTTCCTTAGACATTTAATTCTTATTTTGTTTCTTTCATTTCTCTCTTTCTTACATCATTTCATCTTTCATTGTTTCTTTCTTCCCTCTTTTGATTCTTGATTTATGTTCTTTTTTATTTATATCTTCATCCTTTTTTGTCTTTCTTTTTTTTTACTTTCTATCATTCTCTCTTATTTTCCCTTTTTTCTTTATTGCTTTTACTTTGTTTTTATTGTATTTTCCTCTGTTTTCTATCGATTTATTTCTTTACTTTAACATTTCTTCTTTTCTCTATATTTATCTCCTTTACTTTTTCTTGTATTTTCTTTATTTTTTCATATTTTTTATTCTTCTTCTTTCTTCTCCTCCTCCTAATACACTTGTCTCGTTGATTCCAAATTCACTTCACACATAGAGTTATAGTGAACAGCACCAGTCCTAATTCGTTCACGCAGAAACTTTCCACCCTAACATGTTTCCTGAATGCAACTGAACATTCTGGTTTATTTTTCCCCGTCGCAGTTGCATAGTTCCATTGTTTTCAATCTGGAGATGAATTATGGACGGCGCCGGCGCAGGAAGTTAACAGTCGTGGCCTACTTTAAAATACCAATGCAGTCTGTCAGCGTTTTATAAAATAACATGATAACAGATCGCAAGCCTCGAACAGCGGACGTCCTCAATAAATGGTATTGCACTCTAGACTGGAAAACCTTCATTCGAGCACAATAATCGGTAATCGAAATAGGTCGTGATTGTTTAAGCCAAATGCGATGAAACGACAATTCGATGATGCAATAACGACTGAATTAGGATGGCGAAGGACAGCCATGTTCTGAGAAAACCTTTCTCGCAATAACTTTGTGTACCACAAATTTCTAATGATCTGTCGGTTATCGAGTCTCAGTCTCTTTGATAAATTATACAGGGTGATTCAGTAAAAGCGTGCAAAAATTAAACAGGTACTAGGAGACGCTCTACTGAACATTTTAGGGTCTGCGAAGCAAGAATAATGCGATGTGGGCTTAAACTTGACTATCGCTATCGCTTACTGTTTTGCATATTATTTACATTTATGATTTACTCTTAGTATTTACATTTAATATTTGCATTTAGTAATAACATTTAATATTTACATTTGTATTTGCTTTTAATATTTACATGTAGGTAGGCTACTCTTATCATGTTTTGTTTGTTAACCTTTCGTCCGCAAGGTGCTTCTGTCTATCGTATTTACATTTTCACATGACAAAACATACTAGTTAACGACTCCCTTTCATACAATCACATAAATACGTACAATACGATAGAGCAGTGTAGGCTACCACCTTAATTTCGCATTGTAAAACCTAAGTTCCCTATCCCAAAATGTTCAGTATAGTATTCCATATTTCCTGTTTAATTTTTGCACGCTTTTATTGAATCACCCCGGTCTATAGAGCTATAATGTATATTAACTTATGTGTAGAGCTATAATGTATATTAACTTATGTGTAGAGCTATAATGTATATTAACTTATGTGTAGAGCAATAATGTATATTAACTTATGTGTATGCAAATGTACTATACGCACGTTGAGTGTGAACAGTTCAATTTTTGTAACTCCTGATGTTTTCTACATTAAAATATTATTTTACTGATACTTAAATATTTATGGATTTATGGAATATGACACTTTATGGTCCCTTAAAAAACACAGAAAATATAATTTAACAGAGAAAGAATCAATCTTCTATTAAATTAAACATACAACATTTTTGTAGGCATTTCTGTTTTCCTGCAGTTGCCACTATTGCCCTTTACTCTCGATAGAGGGGAGCACACTCAGTCAGTTGCCATACTTATCTTACAAATGGTCGGTCTGTTGTGGAAGGTGAGAAAATGACTTACGAAATAATGTTATAGAAGATTCGTTCTATGCGTTTCATATGTAAATGTATTCCTTATATTCTAAAATGTAAGATACCTTATTTAACCCTATTTATAAAGTGTACTGTTTAAGAAAATGTAGATCTATGTGACAAATTTTTACATAAATCCACATAAAACAGCTTTCATACATGGTAATCGTTTTAACAATACGTCTTTACACACGAAAATTGATATTAAAAAGTGATGTAAATGTTTAAATACATTATCGGTTCATAATGACATATTAAGCATATTCCTTTCTTTTCCAGTAACCAGCGATACTGTCGATGAGGCCGAGAGTAAGCAAACAAGCAATACTGAGTGAATCAGTTATCAAGAATTAATAAAATTTATAATCACAAAGAAATTAAAAGTTAAAAAATAAATATTTATCCAATAGTTAGGCCCATACTGAAACTGTCTAGCTTTTATTAATCAGTTAATCTTTTAGTACCTTGATTTTTATTGTATTTGTAAATTTAATATTAATTGTAATTATAATTGTAATTGTATTCTTAATATTGTAGTTGTAATCCACTGGTAGAGGTGAAGAGAAGGCCTGATGACCTTATCTCTACCAGGTTAAATAAAATAAATAAATAAATGCTGAGGTTTCTGAACCGAAATATCCAATATCTTATTTACAAGCAATGTAAACGTCATTCCGATAGTTTAATGTCAAAGATTCGTGATGGGTGGGCCACTCTGCATTTCAACCAACCACAGCCGTATAGGTAAACGCAATATTATCGTATACATTTTATCGCGTACAAATTATCGCATCTTCTTTTTTGTGAAAGTCTATAGTAACAGGAATCAAATTGCAGTGATTTACAAAACAAACATTGCTGATCAATCGGAGGAAGATATAGAAAATATAGGCCTTCTGTTTCTATTGCATTTATTATATATTTTTGTTGTTTTCTGATTGCAATAATTGTAAAAAATGTATATTTAAATTAAAAAAAGAATAATGAATAATAATTGTTTATTTTCATATTGTTTAGTGTCGATTTTGTTATGCAATTATTTTTTATAAATTGTTAGTATCCTGTTCTTTAACTTTTTGTTAAATTTTCACTACTTGTATACTTTGTCACCTGGTAGTGTGTAAGAGAAGCCCTTATGGCATTAACTCTGCCAGTATAAATAAATAATAAATAAATAAATAAATAATTATTACTACTACTAATATTATTATTATTATTATTATTATTATTATTATTATTATTATGAGTATTATTATTATTATTATTATTATTATTATTAATGACAAAAAAAACTGCACTGAGTTGTCAGACTGCTGCTGGGTTAATGTAAGAATTTGCGAGAATAGTGAGAAACGATGCTCAGGCGAGGTTTTTACTAGTACCATAGTTGGTAACTAGAAAGCAGTCATGCTGTGCATGTAGAGAAGGGACGGTCCCACCTCATTGCCTAGAGCTCTGAGAGAAACTATGGGAAGTAAAGACAGTTGGCCGGTAGATAGACACTACTATTTCCAAATACAAGTCACGCGTTGCATTCATTAGCCCAAACACCAGTTCCATATTTATCAAACTTCCTGGATCACTATTTTGCCGTTAACCAAGAGTTGAAATAGCACTGTGGAAAGTTATTATACTAATAAGTCGTGATATAAAATGTATTTGGATGCTAAACATTCTATAGACTCTAAGAATGAGATTAATTTGTCACGAATTCGGCTTACAACTGCAGCTGACCTTGAGAACATAGCTACAACTGACCTACCTTATACAAAAACACAAACTATTACGTAACAACAATACGTTCAAATAAAGAACTAAAGCAATATAAAGAAGCTATTGAAACACAACCATAGGAACATCCTTCATAACTAGCAACAAATCATTTAAATCAACAAGACTTTGCGCTTGTTATTAGGCCTGTGTCTTCCTCCGATTGATCAGCAATTTGTTTTGTAAATCACTGCAATTTGATTCCTGTTACTATTGATTTCCACCAAAAAGACTGCCAGTTAGGTAAGATAATCTGTATGCGATGAAATATATACGATAATATTGCGTTCATCTATACGGCTGTAATTGGTTGAAATTCACGCACACAACAGTCTGGTATATACAGTCACGAAGCTCAATACGTAGTAAATATGCATCCATAGATAGTTGCTAACCACTAGGATCGCTACTATCGCTTCATTACGGACAATGCCAAATAGTACCTGCACAGTCTATTGTTCCTAGTACCCTCATAAACTCCTGTATATACTAGACTGTGCACACACCATGGACCGTGTGAGTTAAATAGTCCAGTAACACAAAATATCGGTCAAGATGTTGAATATTATACATCAAATATATCTATTGATTCGGTTGTATGATGAAGAATTAAGAACATATGAATTGCACGTATGATGATTAATTTAACTTCGTGTGAAGAAATGTACTTAAGTTGTTATACAGTAAACACCAGTAATGCATTTATTTATAAGCATATTGTTTCTCTGCTCGGATTATTAAGAGAGACAGAACATATTTAAATTTTTAGGCAGTGGCATACCCGAAATAATGTCATTATAAATGAAGTTTTATAACCAATATTAGGCCTTATTGAGGTACATACTATAATGTTAAGTTTATTTACATAACATGCTTTAACATTTATGGTCATACCGCGGCGTGTGTAGATCTTTGGGTATATGTATACTAAGCCGTTTTTGATATTGTTTGAGTTCCTGTTTCTATTGTCTTGTATTATAGATGGCTTGTGTTCATTAACTGAATTTAGATTTTGATTAATATTTATGATATTGATGATTGAGGCGGTGATGAATCATGTCATGTAAATTTCCAATCCGGCATTTGCCTTTGTGACTGAGAGTAATCATGAAAAACTCCAGTCAGATTGGGCCGCCAAGAGGTTTGAACCCGGGACCTCCCGAATGCGAGTCTCAAACGTTACCTTCAGAGACAACTCGCTCGGTTTAAGCTATATTATTTTGCTTTTTGTCACAAGATTATTCGTGCTATACATATTTTCTCAAGTTATTTATTTACACAGTAATGGTTAACAGTCAAACAATAAAATAAAATTATGTATCACGTTCATGATTCTTCTATCGTTACAAGGCACTTGAATAATTAACTGATGATCACATCAAAGAAAAATCATTTGTTTATAAACATATTGGTTCAACGCTGGTAACCCATATTTCACAAAGCGAACCACACAGATAATAAATGCATAATGCAGATGTGTCTTGTCCTTCAGAAAAGAACCGCAATTTCGATTATATGCATTTGTGCTGGCCTAATGCAGGATACTCGACACATGACCTTTCCAAACAATTACAGTTGCTTGAGGCCATCATGTAACGGATGACTAAGATACCGGGACGAACTCATCTTGAGTCTATCATTACAGAACACAAGCCCATCCTCGTTTTGTCTTTATGAATGTTAACAAGTCAACAATGAAGTGATTCAGAAGACAAACCTAGAGGTCTAATTGCACAAACCGAAATTGGAAATTTAGTCTACTGTTGTCAACATTTTTCTTCATACAGTCTTACTAATAAACCGTGTATAGTTTTATATGACACTTATGCAGAGTTGAGACAGAAAACTTTACTAAGAAACCATGCACAAGCAATGGATGTATAAACAGGCTGTAACTATACAATGGGAATTGCTTTGTAGTAATTATATACACGAAAACCCTTGTTTAAAAGTTGTATATAGAGAAAAAATGGCCGCCCCTCTAACAGCTGTTCGTATCGACTGTCATTTTATGATGATGGTTGTCTTGTAACCACAGAAGAACAAACCAAAGAGCACAGAATAATTAGAATAATATTGCTTTAGCTTGTACTCTTTGACCAAAATATAGTGTGGTAATCGATTAGAGCCAGTTGTACTATCGATACTTAACACGCCACACTAGAGCGCTCTACCGGATGCAATAGAGAACCTCAGATATTCTATTACCTTTCGTAATGAAGTAATGTGAGAAAGGAACATAGGTTAAGGGTTTTTGAGAATAAGGTGCTTAGGAAAATATTTGGGGCTAAGAGGGATGAAGTTACAGGAGAATGGAGAAAGTTACACAACACAGAACTGCACGCATTGTATTCTTCACCTGACATAATTAGGAACATTAAATCCAGACGTTTGAGATGGGCAGGGCATGTAGCACTTATGGCCGAACCAGAAATGCATATAGAGTGTTAGTTGGGAGGTCGGAGGGAAAAAGACCTTTAGGGAGGCCGAGACGTAGATGGGAAGATAATATTAAAATGGATTTGAGGGAGGTGGGATATGATGATAGAGAATGGATTAATCTTGCTCAGGATAGGGACCAATGGCGGGCTTATGTGAGGGCGACAATGAACCTCCGGGTTCCTTAAAAGCCAGTAAGTAAGTAAGTAAGTAAGTAAGTAAGTAAGTAAGTAAGTAAGTAATGAAGTAATGACGAAACTATGACGTAGCTGTGTAACACTTATACTGTTATACACGACGTATGTAGTGATTATTAGTAAGGAATTTACACACGACTTATAAACGAGCTACTCATTGTATAAGTATAAGACACTTAAGCGTCTGTATATAGAGTTTTTATTAGTAAGACCTTTAATGTTTCTAACCTTTTAAAAAAATCCTTTATTATTATAATATTACTCGTATAATAGTAAAAGTCATACAGATGGCAATTCCAATCGTATGGATGGCATTTATAAGAGTTGCTCTTGGATACAGACATACTCTTGAGTAATGACTTCAGCAATAATAATAATAATAACAACAATAATAATAATAATAATAATAATTATTATTATTATTATTATTATTATTATTATTATTATTATTATTATGAATTTATATTATCTTAATCCTAAAATGATGACAACGATAATGACAACTTGAAACCCTGATAGCCTAGTATCTTATGGAAGTTATGTCATCAACAAAAACTTTTTAACCGAAAGAACGTAATTATTGTTATTTAATTATCTTACCAATAACCACTACATTTTTAACATGATACGCTGCTTACATTTTAAGAACAAATATTATTAAATACAAATTTACTCATGGCAAAAGTTAAATACAGATTTTTTTTTCATAGTCAAAACAAATCACTGCTACTTTGATAGCTAAAACAGAAATTTCGTATTCCTACTTAGAGGTGTGCTTATAGACCATATCGATATGATATCGATGTTATCGATTTCGATATATCAATAAAGGAGTAAATATCGATACATTAATACATATCGATATAAATAAGATACAGTTGGTTTTTAATAATTATTTATGGCTTTATGAAAGACACATTGAAAGAATGTATCGAAATTCTAGCAAAATTAAAATTTTATTCGAGAGTGTTTACATCAACTCAGTAATTGTCAATACTGTTTGTTAAATGTCTCTATTCCTGTTCAGCTGGGAACAGAAGTTCGCCAGCTTTAGAAAATACCTTTTCACTAGTCACTGGAATCGCTGGAATAGCAAGATACTTCAGAGTCATAGGTACAAGTACAGGGAAAGGACTGTGCTTTTTTCCCATAATTTCACGAGATTATTCTTTTCCTGAATTACTAGCTCATTTAAACAGTGTTCTATTTCTTCTGACGAACTGTTACTAATAACAGTGATAAGACTAACAGCGGAGTGTTTCTTTTTTTGTCTTCGTTGCTCGAATGAAAGCCACAAAAAATCACTTTCTTCTCCATATAAGCGGATAGTCATGCGTACAAAAACAAATGTTATCGCTTGTCAACCAGGTGCCTCAAGCTTAGGCCAAATTTTGTTTCGTTTCACTGACGATAAGGAAAACGATTATAAAATTATGTTCAAAATGACGAAACTTACAACTTCGTAAGGAAAATTGCTCTTTAATTTAAGTGTGCGTGGAAGTCACTGCACGAAAAGGTCACGAGAGCTATTTCAAAACAAAACGAAAGTTAGCACAGAAATTACATTGAATCGTTTCGGCTTAGGAATAAATTGCAGCCAATACTACAACTAATTATCTAATTAATGCAAGGCCAGGAACAACTGCGATGGCCGCGGTGTACGTAACGGCTATGATACAGTGTTTTGAAGCCAAGAACTTAGGCAGGACTTAAAGAAGAAAAGGAAAGAAATTCAAAGAGCACTATCAAGAATAACAAGAAAGTAAGATGAAGAAAATCAAGAGGAGATGGTGAAGAATACGTAGTTAAAGAAGAAAAGGAAAGGAATTCAAAGAGCACTATCAAGAATAACAAGAAAGTAAGATGAAGAAAATCAAGAGGAGATGGTGAAGAATACGTAGTTAAAGAAGAAAAGGAAAGGAATTCAAAGAGCACTATCAAGAATAACAAGACAGTGAGATGAAGAAAATCAAGAGGAGATGGTGAAGAGTACGTACTTAAAGAAGAAAAGGAAAGACACTTGAAGAGCACTATCAAAAATAACAAGAAAGTTAAATTAGAAAGAAGAGAAAGGTAAACAAGAATAAAAGGAAAGATGAACGAAAACAAAAAGAAAAAGGACCAAGTTAAACAGAACAGAGAGGAGATGGTGAAAAACAGTGCATATAGAAAATGAACAAGAAAAGATACACAAGGAGTAAGAACAAGGAGAAAAAGAACAAAAGAAAGATGATGAATAAGAACACGTGAAGAAAAACTAAGAGAAAGAATGGAGGAGGTACAGAATAACAACAAGATTCTGAAAAGTAGAAGAAAGTAGCACGGACAATAAGAAATACAAAGAGGAAGAAAACAATAGCAAGAAAAATATACAGATCAGAAGAAAAATTAGTTAAAAATGGCACTTCTTCCACGTCAAAAGACACTGAAGTGGAGTAATGGACATGGTGAACAGTTGCATATCTGGGACATTCAGTCTAGGATGCATCTTGCCCATTAGCCCGTGGAGAGAGAACCGTACTCTTATCACGGACGAACGAGCGCTTTTAAAACAGCAGCCAGCTATTTGGGTTAAATGTGTATCAATTACACAGCAGTTTTATGAAGTGCAAACATCGTTAAACTGCAAGAAACTTTCTGTTACTCGTTGCCACGGCAACGCCTACGATGGTTTCCGACTGTTTCAACACGTACGTGACAATTATAACCTAAAAAAAAAAAAAAAAAAAAAAAGGTACGTACAGAATTAAACAATATAACCAACCATACAGCTTGTTTGACCTGAGGGTCGAGAGATTGCTTTGAAATGTGTGATGACGACAGAAGGTTGGGATCTCTTTGATATTTCATATTAATGGACCTTTTATACTGCGACTTTACAAACGTTTGTATTTCTTTTTATGATCCTTTCTCTTAGGATGTAAAACTGGACATTTTAGCACCACGATTATGACAGTCATAAGCCATTTCGGTGAGCAATGATTCATCACCACACTTTTTCCTGCAATAGTTTTTCCCTCAGGCATATCTGGTCAACTTGATCTGTGCTTCTGGGCTGGTAAAAAACCAATCTTTCTCATTGCTCTTGCATATCAACTACAGTATATTGGGCGGGTCCAGATGGAATGTATGATGTATAGCTAATGAAATGTCATACTAAATTTGAATAAATAATCCAAATAATAAATATAAATGTAAGATATGAGGAAAAAACACAGCTAAACCACAATCTAGTAACAGTCACGAAGCTCAATACGTAGGGAATATGCATCCATAGATAGTTGCTAACCACTAGGATTGCTACTGTCGCCTCATCACAGACAATGCAAAATAGTACCGGCACAGTCTATTGTTCCTCGCACTCGCATATCCTCAAACTTCGTGAATGTATATACTAGACCAGTCATGTCAATTGATGCCCATAGGAGCAAGCGCGCGCTTTAGAGCTCAGGACAGCCTGAGCGCTTTACAGCGGAAAGGAAAGAGACAGCACTGAGTCAATAGATAAAGGGAAGAGAACTTATTAAAACTGTATCCATGTTAATTTTTAGATTTTTCTGAGAAGTATAAGTGCATTATAAGAATGTACGTTTTAATTTTAATGTTCATTTTTCACAAGTTTGATTTTTTGTTCAAAAGAAATATTTTCTCAACTTTTTTTAATAGAAAAACGAAATTTTCAGATATAGGCCTATTTATTTAGTAGCCTTGCAGAATGTTTTCGTAAATCTAATATAACATAAATACGTATTATTGAAAATAGTGTATTGAAATTTTTGAAAATATTCGCATGGAAATTGTTTGTAAGGAAATGAATTAACAAAGCAACTACTGTTACATCATAAGCAAAAGATACTTGCCCATGTGTTGTAAAAATGCCAGCTCTATAGCTTCAGCACATTTCGAGAAAATAATTTAATATTCTGATGATAGGAAGTTGCTCACCAATATCACCTTAAAAGCATGATGCGATAAGAGTTTTGTTATGGAATATTAGTTACACTTAAAACATATACAGCACCTAGGTAACTTTGCTTTGCACTGTAATATTGTTTTGATTAGTTTATTGATTACTTTTATAGGGCTAAAGGTACCATCAATATCAATTCCAACTCATCATGTCATACTCAATCTCTATTCTTTTTTTTTTTTTTTTTTGGGACATCACTTTCTTTATGAATGATGTGTTTCATCCATTTAGTAGAGTATAGTTGTACTGCTACGGAATTTATGTGAATATTCCTTCTTAACTCTTTATTATGTTATTATAATTTAAAACACAACTGCAATATTAAGAAACTGGTATTAGTACTTTTGTTTTACAGACAATATGGATAATATCAAACAGAAAGAAGCCATATAAAAATAACTGCATAAAATTTCACGTTCCGTTTGAAGTTTGTGCACTACTGATTTCTTAATCCAACAGGCTGCTTATTCATATACACAACCCTTCCTCTTTCCATACTTAGCGCTTGATGCCTGCGGACGACGTCAAGGTCAGAAAAATGTGCTTGCTTTGACATCACTGTACTAGACTGTGATAAAACTATGTACACTTTAAAATACTGTATATATAAAAACAAAATGTAATTAAATTCAATTCCCTAGGAAAACTCACAGTAAAACGAAGGAACATAATTATTAGTATCCATGTTTAGACTAAATAAAAATATATACACAAAAATACAATTAAATTCAATTTCCTATCAAAATTTCGATAAATAATCCCAATAACAAATATAAATGTAAGACATTTCTCTTATTTCCTCGGCTCGCTCCCCCTCAGCCAGTTCCACCCTCAGCTATCGAACTTTTCCCATTCATTTCCTCACACTCTCCAAGAATTTGGCGTTATTTAATATATCGTAATGTTACCAGGTGTCCCCTGCTAGAAGTAATGAAGGATTCTGGCAGTTATCGTTTCCTCAGAGTTTCTGTAGGTTCACACTCCGACAAAATATGATGGAATGTCTCACCTCTACCGCAAAGAGAACATCTTCTTCGTTGATGATTTTAAGTGCCCTCCATGCTTCTAGACGAAATAATAATAATAATAATAATAATAATAATAATAATAATAATAATAATAATAATAATAATAATAATAGCAGGAATGAATGTAACGTAATTTTAAAGAAAAGTAACCTTTTCAACCCATGAACATTTATTTAGTAACATTTAGTACATTTAGTGATTTAGGTTGAAAGTTGGTACCTCACCATATTTATGTTGTTTTGAGTATAGTTCAGTACTACACTGATAGATAAGAGGCAAGCCTGAAAACACATTCTTGTCTTAATATGTGCAAGAGTCATGCACTGTATTTTATATATTTTATCTAAAAATTTGATATCAATCTTTTGCACTATTGCAAAACTTCCTCTTTATAGCTACTTCGTATAATGACAAAAATAAATATAAATACACATTATCTTCTCCGCGTAGTGTAACTCGTCCGCATCTTCATCTCTTGTGGTTCAAACAAAGCTGTTAAGTTGGGAATTAGTCACATTACGGAGAAACAAGTGAAGGCAAATCGAGCAGAAAGCTGTCGCGGTCCGTTAGGTGGCCTTGGAACAGTTGCAGGCGGTCGAGGTGGCTGCCGTCTGTCTGCATCGTAATCACGATAAATGCTAACCAGATTGAAGTAGTGGATAAGCATGTGTGAGCGAGAAAGAGATCTGAACCAACTAGTGCACAGCTGGACAAAAGTGAAAGGCAACCGGAGTTGCATTCAATTAATATCACGTGATACGCAAGCAATGAACCGGCCAGCTACAGGTTGTCCTCAGAAGTGCTCGAGTGGGTACAGTTAGCAATTCTCTGATCTGAGTGTCATCATCATCATCATCATCATCATCATCTTCTTCTTCTTCTTCTTCTTCTTCACTGCTTGGATCTATTTACCCATTCTGACTCCATATTGAAACTGCTGTCACCATCTCATAGCAGGTCTCACTTTCATTTCTATATTATTATGATTGTAGCTAAAAATTCTCTTACTGTTCGTTCACCAATGTTTCAGCCAGTGGGGAGGGGTTGTCTCTGTCCAGGTTGGAGCCAGAGAAACATGGCGGCACACGACAGTTGCAAGAAACTAAGCGCGGTTACAGCTCGTTATTCGAAGAAGAAGGCAGTTACTATTCTTCGCTTATGAGTGTTGGGATTAGTTAATTTTAAAGTATAAACCAGTTGTTTTCATGTGGTCTCTTTGAGAGTCATTCTCGAAATATTGTTAGTGATGATGGAAATGAAAGTTGTTTGTCACCAATTGGACGGGCATACACAGTCAGCTGAAAAGCATTCAAAATTAATAGAAATAATTTAAGGAGGGAAAAGGGCAATAATACTGATAAAGATAATGATGAGATAATAATAATAATAATAATACATATGATAAATATTTTACATTATACTAACTGCAGATTTAAAGTTAGTGTAAATGGGTCAAATTTACTGCTATAGAAGTTGACAGTTTTATTAATGTAATATTTATGTACTAAGAATCATTAGTACAACAATAATGAGACCATTAAGCACTAAATATATTAAGGTCACTTGAAAGGATTGAAGTGAAATTTTATGTGTCTAAAATATCTGTATTTTTCTTTTCATTTCACTGTATTTACAGACGATTTTTAGTTAATATAACACTGAACAACAAGAATTTTGCTCCGACTTAAAAGAATGTGTGAAGTGCACTGAATCCGAAAATGCATCTCTTTTCTTCGTATCACGTAAGGTTTTTTAAGATACACTATGATTTCACTTTTCGATAAGCGCTCCCCCAGGAAACATCTGGCGCGGGTTCGGGGTATAAACCAAAACAAAAGCTAATGTATTTTATGAGTTTATGACTTATTTACGGTTTATTATGGGTGTTGGCATGTTATTTTGTATTTCTAATAAATAAACAGATATTGGTCCCTTCTATTAAGTAAATTTCATAACAGTTCAAAGTGAAGTCTATGCAATGAACAAACAAGGATGTGGTTTTCAGTATTTAAAGGAAAAGTTTACCAGTTTGAGTGAAGGAAAATTAAAAGAGGGCATTTTCGTCGGTCCACAAATTCACAAAATTATGACCGACTCTTTGTTTGAGAAAAAACTTTCCGTTACAGAAAGAATGACATGGCGCGCTTTCAAAGACGTTTGCTCAAATTTCCTTGGAAATTCTAGGGCAGAGAAATACATAGAACTTGTTGTGGAAATCATGTTAAGTGCATATGACAAAATGGAGTGTAATATGTCTCTCAAAATACACTTTTTACATTTTAATTTGGATTTCTTTCCTCCTAACTTTGGAGCGGTGAGCGACGAGCATGGGGAAAGATCTCATCAAGAAATATCTGAAATGGAAAGGCGATATAAAGGAAGATCATCCATCATCCAGCATGCTTGGAGACTATTGTTAGTTCCTTGTAAAATACAGTCCTGGGTCTAGTTATAAACAGAAGTCATCCAGAAAATTATTTTAAATGTAAGTTCAAATTCCGAGATTTTTCTTATTATATGCATGAAATATTTTTATTGTTGTGTTTTAAACTATGTTACATCATTTTTCAAGTATTAAGAGGAATTTTGAATCCCTAGTGTGTTGTAATTTTATCAGTAGCAGCGAAAAATTAAAAACAAATAAGTTTTGTCATAAAAAAACTCAATTAATTTTCCCCGGAAAATGGTACGTGATGGGGAAATTTGGATTTTAAATTCAGATTTAGGGCACACATATTATTAATATTCACCTATTTTTATTTCGGAGCAAGACAAAAAGTAAAAATTTGTTGTTCAATGTAATCAACGATTATCCAGTACAATGCAGTGTTCTATATGTTAAGTTACACATATAGCGGCACGAGATTAGGAACAATTTCAGGGGTAGCTCGCAGCATAAGTAGGGGTTGCTCAGCAACCCCTGGAACCCCTCTGGTTACGACCCTGAGTAAAAGTTTAAAAGGAACATTTGATTTGAGATGCTGAAAAAAAGATAATCAGTTTTAATTCAGATTGAGCAGATTTTTTTACCAACAGGGGACAACGTCCACAAATCTAGATTAATCGCCAGTTCCGCCAACATACTTATTACCTGCAAATAATATGTTAATACAACAAAAGTAAAATTTCAGGGGACAAAAACGGGAACGTTTATTTACTGAGGACAATAAATTGAAAATAAGGGACTGCTCCCTGAAATATGGGACGTAGGTCACCGTATTATAACTGTTTACCTTTCTAAATAATACGCGCCTTGAGACCAATTAATTCCCACGCGTGATATGCATCATCGTAGTTCACGAATATGAGAATGATGGTCAGTATACTGTACTTCCTAGTCTGCCTGAAAGCGAAGCGTGTGGCATTTAAATGTCACCATCACAATAGAAAGAAGATTACTGTGATGAAGGGTTATTTTCACTTCAAACTGACGGAGAAATGAGCTGTGTTGACAGAATTAATTATACAGATTTCACGGTAACGTTTATTCATAATCATATGCCTGTAAAGAAGATGTATGATCAGGACGGCCGTGATTCTCGACCCACTAATGATCAGTTTCTTGTGAGCGGTGATGCATTTTTGTAGACATAAATAAGAAAATATGTTTACTCGACAGTAGTAAATCAAAATGAAGTACATTTAATAGCTACTGTTCGTTTTATAACTGACATGAGCTTCAATATATAACCATAAAATGTACTATTTACGGGTATTATTAACTTATTTTCTTTGGCTTCCGGAATTTGGCGCGTTGACAATTATCACGGTCTCTTTATTACCAAAGAAATGTAATAATAAAGTGAAAAAAGTCTATGTAGTCCAAATTCCGATACTAGTAGTTACTAGTTGATGTTCGTTTAACTCAATACATGAGTTGCTAATTGCAACTTTTTGCTTTAAACTTATAAATTTGCAATGCATATTCAGTTAAGAAATTAAATAGGCCCTATTAATTTTTTGTTTGCATACAATCAGTGAAAAGTGCAAAGTGAGAACTGAAAACAGAGGAAACTTTCAAATAAAATGTTGCTGATACTTTATCATTATGACAATGCAAGGTCAACTACAGGTATTCTAAACTAAATTAATAACTTGTCTACAGACCTATTTTTTTAATAAAAACAATTTTTTATCTAGTTTTACAAGAAATATTTGGTCCGAAGAATAGATTCCTCAACATTAACTGAGTCAAGCAATGAAGTCGAGCCCAAAAGAGAGCTACTTAATTTTCATAATATCAGAGGCCTAATTCTTTCAGTATACGGTAGAGCAATTAAATACCGGTACATGAAAGAATAAAGCTATTTTCTTATTAAAACTAAAACAATAGTAGCTTAGAACGAATATAAAAATTACATCGAGTCCAAATAATTAAATTAATAAGTAATAAAAATAATCAGGTGTTTAAAATAACAATACTTCAGTATTCCTGAGTAGTAGTACAACATTCTTTGCATAAACATTCCAAAAGAAACATAAAATTCGATTAGTTAAGTTCCATGCTTATAGTGAAACAGAAATATTTTTCACCTGTTGGACTTCAAAAGTGTATAGTGAAAAATTACAAAACTTATTCGTGGCACAAGGCTTTGAATTCCAGAGTTTCATTCACGTGCATTACAAACTAATAATAATAATAATAATAATAATAATAATAATAATAATAATAATAATAATAATCATCATCATCATCGTCTATTATCATTCGGAAGCACATTTTCATACTTTATTCTGATGCAGTTTTGGGAAAATTGAAATGACAGTAATTAGGTTAGCTAGCTTTGATACATACATACATACATACATACATACATACATACATACATACATACATACATACATACATACATACATACATATACATACATACATACAGAGTGAATCGTAAGTAATGTCATTAATTTCATGAGGTTATTCTTTGAGATATTTCAAACAAAAAAGTTTAATACAGTTTTCTCATTTTCGTTTCCTTTTTAAGATAAAATTGTTTTATATGATACATTTCATAGGATGTTTCGGGAAAGTCGTTGATTAAATTACCAATATGCTCAGTCAATTTAAGAGACCAGTGTACTATGGTAATAAATGATTGAAAGAATTTAACTTTTGTCCTTTAAATATGGAGAAATTTGATCCGAACAAATGCAACTTTTCGTTCTGCAAAGAATTTTACAGTGTTACATTTGTTCGGATCAAATTTCTGCACATAAAGGACAAAATTAAAATTCTTTCAATCATTTATTACCATAATACTCTGCTCTCTTAAAACTGACTGAGCATATTGGGAATTAAATCAATGGCTTTCCCAAAACACGCTATGAAATGTATTACATAAAACAATGTTTATCTCGAAAAGGAAGCAAAAACGAGCAAAATTGTATTAAACTTTTTTGTTTGAAATATCTCAAAGAATAACCCTTCTTAATTAATGACATTATTTACGGTTCATCTTGTATATATAATGTATAAACTAAAAGTTGTTAAATGATTTCATTTATTGAGATAGCAGAATAAATAAAATAATTTGTTTCATATCATTCTTTTCTACAGAACACAAGTGAAAGTTTTAAGATCATACTGTTAATTATAACAGAATGAATATTTCGAGGTATTCAGTTCCTTCCATTATGTTTCATAACACGCACATTTTATTTTCTTCGGCTGATTATAATGCACTTTCATCTTCATGGCGTGACATCTTATGCGCAAATATTTCATCGTCTTGCATATAACGGCTCAAACTTCTAATCACATTATACTTACTAAATTACTCGAATTGTAGATTATTTCTTGCATTTCTTGCTAAGTTCGGAATATTACATTTTCCCCAATCAGTTGTAGCCATTTTGTTGCGTAGATGTTGACCTTATTTCGCTAACAAATTTAATTATTCCACGTGACATGTCCAGAGCTTTATTTCTCGACCACGTTAGCATTAGAAATCCACTTTCGTTGCCTGTTGCAATGTTTTTCCGGTGCTAGCTACCAGCCATGCTAGTCTCATAGAAAGAGAAAGGATGCCGAATATAACCAAGATAAAAACAACTAGAATTTATGGCAGACATGTTGATTGGTAGGTCTACATATAACGTAACGCTGGTTGGGTTGGTCGTAGCATTCAGCAAGAAAAACTTGTCAAGTTTTTATGTAGACCTATACAATAATGAAAACGAGCTGTGTAAGTCAAATATGCAGCATTTCTACTGTATGAAGGATGAATTGTTGTATACAGGGTGTGAGGGATATAAGTGCCATTATTTTAACTGATGATTCTCCATGTCATAAGGAAGAGAAAAATGTCCTCACAATTTTTATCTAATTGCAATATTTGACTCCATGTATTGTGGGTCCCTATCACCACGGCATGGCGCGTCCTCAGGTTGCGGATCGAGGAGACGGCCTCCAGATATGGAGGGAAGCTGTGAATATATTGAATAAGCAGTCGCGGACAGCCGATGAGGGGTGGTCCTCCAGCTTGCGGGTTGGGCGAAGGGCTAACAACCCATCACCGAAAAAAACAGCTTGTTACGAATCCTTCAAATAAGCCTCGGAATGGGATTTATAAAACAGTTATATTACCAGTTGTTCTGTATGGTTGTGAAACTTGGACTCTGACTTAGAGAGAGGAATATAGGTTAAGGGTGTTTGAGAATAAGGTGCTTAGGAAAATATTTGGGGCTAAGAGGGATGAAGTTACAGGAGAATGGAGAAAGTTACACAACACAGAACTGCACGCATTATATTCTTCACCTGACATAATTAGGAACATTAAATCCAGACGTTTGAGATGTGTAGGGCATGTAGCACGTATGGGCGAATCCAGAAATGCATATAGAATGTTAGCGGGGAGGCCAGAGGGAAAAAGACCTTTGGGGAGGCCGAGACGTACAGTAGATGGGAAGATAATATTAAACTGGATTTGAGGGAGGTGGGATATGATGATAGAGAATGGATTAATCTTGCTCAGAATAGGGACCTATGGCGGGCTTATGTGAGGGCGGCAATGAACCTCCGGTTCCTTAAAAGCCAGTAAGTAAGTAACTTAAGCAATATTTAACTAATTACTAAAGTTTACAATATTAAGCGTTTGGCAACGTTGCTGGTTGGGGAGGAGGGGGTTTACAAATACACGGCACAGCACAAGCGGATACAGACGTACCGGTACAAAACAGGTGCTCTGTTCTAATGCAGGGGCGGACCGTTGATATTCTTGGATGCTGTGGCCCGAATTTCCTGGCAACCCTGAAAAACCTCGGTACTGCTTTATGGAAACGGGAGAGATTAAAATGTTGCATTAAAAAAAAGTTCGTGTGATTTTGTGCAGTAAACCTTTATTGTTTATTTTTAGAGGTACAATAAAAATGGACCAGTATTGCTTATATTGTTAAATAAAATGAAAATTCACCATATAGTTCTATTAATGAGATTGAAAGTTTGTATTTGCTGTTCGTTTTAAGGTGCATATACACGTAGCAAACAAACAACGAACGACAAACGAATGCATTCGCTGATTGAAATCAAAACATGTGGACGACGCAGCAAATGCAAACAGATCGTTTGATTTGCCTTCGGTAGTGATCCGTCGCTTGTCGGTACATCAAAGGAAGTTGGTATTCGTTATGGACGGGATTTGTCACTTGTTTGCAGTTCGTAGTAGAATTCAGCGGTTAGTTTAATTTCACCAACAGGATGTCGAAACTCGAGTGGACTGAAGAAGCTGTCATCAAACTTATTGATGTATATAGGGAGCAGGAAATTTTATGGCCATATTTTTCAAGTAATATTTCGAAGTCTGTTTCTGAAATGTGACAGAAGTTGTGAAACTGTCCCGATTCAATTCGACGTAAATCATGAATCAGTGTGTCTATATCGATTGCGACTTTCGTAGAGTGGCGTCTGCCACCATCGCCTTTTGTTTTTTTAACTTCCTTTTTGTTAAACTGGCTATAATAACAACGATGGCTACTCTTGCTATAATTATATCTTCGTCTGCTATTACTGCGGATAATCAGCGAACGCGAATGTTCTCTGATCATTTGCTGATGGTTTGTATGCTGCTCCGAATAGCGAACGAACAACGAAGTTTTGCTTCATCATTCGTTCGTTGTTCGTTCGCTATGTGTGTACGTATCTTTATGTAAACAACGGTCCGCCTCTACATTAGAAGAGAGCATCTGTTTTGTACCAGTATGTCTGTACCCGCTTGAGCTGTACCGTGTATTTGTAAACTCCCTCCTCCCCATCCAGCAACGTTGCCAAACGTCTAATATTGTAAACTTTAATAATTAAATATTGCAATTAGAAAAAAAATTGTGAGGACGTTTTTTCTTCCTTATGACATGAACAATCATCGGTTAACATAATGACACTTATATCCCTTACACTCTGTCTGTATACACAATATTCATGCTTCATACAATAGAAATGCTGCATATTTGACTTACACAGCTCGTTTTCATTATTTTATAGGTCTACATAAAAACTTGACAAGTATCACCATTCACCACCAAAATCATATTCATAAGAAATAAATGTTACATCTTCAGACGCCATCTAGTTAACAACAATAGAACCAGTCTCAACAATAGTACACAGGCCTTCGGATTTCACCCAAAAAGATTAACTCGCGATATGATCAGAGATGTTTAAGCGAGCATAAATAACATCCGAAAAAAAAAAATCTACAAGCGTTGTACTTGTTAGCATTCATAATGGCCGCGGATTCTAATTCCACTAATTGGAGGTTTTCTAATCTGCTTGTACTTGAACAAATTTTTCTTCCAATTCAATACTTTGCAAAAAAACTTGTCAAAGGTTGATTAATATTGAAAACGATTTGTCAAAGACCATTTCATATTACTAAAGATCTGATAAGATTTTGAAACATTTGCTTCAATATCATTGTAATGTATGTACCAAATATTACAATACAAATATTGTCGTTCCTGCAATAACTCCTATGTGACATATTTATCGATTTTCAGATTTTTGCTCTATGAAATAACTTAAATAGGGATACAGCAAAATAATAAAATCTCCTTATATGTAATCATATTTCTTTCCTTCGAAAATGTAAGAATTCACATTCCCCTATGTATGGCTGCCGTAGGATGAATAAATGTGTTTTTTTTTCCTTCTACTGAAAAATTGTATATTTTGCACATAGGAATTATTGCAGGAACAACGACGATATGTAAATCCTTTGGAGAATAACAAGTCCAGGCCTGGGCGTTAATAAATCAATATAGTAACTGCAGACTATCCCTTAACTCTCCACTCCATCTTCCCCGGCAGAGACATGTTTCGGACATATCGTCGGTTTCTTGGTAAAAGTGACCAAGTCACATTCCAAGGTTTCCAAGCATTATGAAAATTTAAGACATAATTTCATATTAAAAACTAATAATATAGCACGTTTACCTTAAAAATAACTCATTACTAACATCTAAAGAAGTACAGTTATCTTTGGATGGATCATTAAACCTTTAAATGCCTTTTCCCACAATTTTGCATTTTGGACTTGGTCACTTTTACCAAGAAACCGACGATATACGAGTAACCAGGAAGACAAGCATTGCTGTGTGACGGATTGTGTGAGGTAGGCATCATGGCTTTCGACTCTCGCTGGTCCGTTAAAATCCACCACTGATGGACAGTTCATTACTACATGTTTGTAGTAAGCGATGTAAACGAAAAGAACATAGACGGGGTATCTTCTTTTGTTTTCTCTTTCCCTTTATGCCCAGGGCTTAACTAGTCTTCACAGAACAATATTTGTATTACATTAACCGTACGGTACCTTAAAACAAATAATATTACGAATGCAAATTGTTTTAAAACAAAATATTATTTGCGAGTAATATTTGCATACGTTATAGGTTAGAATATTTTTCATTAAAAACACATGTATTGGCACGCAACTCGAGTAACTACCGTGAAATATCCCCAAGAACATTGTTTTTCTTAATTTTATTGTGGTATTCCACAAAACCCATGGGATACAGGCATGGGTTTAATTCATATAATTGAAATAACTCGTAAATATCTTTTCTTGATCAGAACGCCATGTTTTTTCCAGCTCCTGGAGCCATAATATTTTCTAATCACATTAGTCAATTCCTTCTAAGAATTATCAAGCATTTGATCGTTTAGAACAGACCTGCACAAGGTTTGGCTCTCCGAGCCGGCTCACAGCTCCTGAGCGGAATACAGATATTAGCTGCGCTCTGTATAAGGGTGGACTGGAAGAAGGGGTGATCTCGTACAAAATATACACAAAAGAAGTTCCATTACGAGTGCTAATGAAATGAATTCCCGTTCAGTATTTGCAGAACTATCTTGGACTATTATTAATTAATAAAGAAATATTTATTTTACAGAAGTAATAGAAATTCTATAGATACTTAAATGTACAATATCATTTTGTTATATTTCTATTTATCAGTACATCAAAACGAGATTTTATGCTGTTGGCAGCTGAAAGGAACAGTAGCCTACTGATCTTAATGAAACATCAGTTACAGATGTTCGATGTCTGCCTTTATTAAAGTTGATTACAGAAAACTGTTGCTCACAAATATAAATGTTGAGCCAAACATAGCAATCATTTTCACAGCCAGCCTGTGTAGTCGTGGATATTATTGCTAATGTTTAGTCTTGTAAACTCAACCAGGCTAGTAGTATTATTCAAACGATCTTTAGCCTTTAGATCACATTGAAAATCGATAAGTTCGAGCTGTAAATTGTTAAATGTTAAATGTTATGTTCCGTCTTTTCGATTTCTCCATACTGTACTGTAGCAGTAGGTAAGCAACGTGAAACTGAGAATAGGCCTACACACTGCACTCCACTAGATAACTGAGTGGTCGTTTCCCTCTCCTCTACCTATAGCAAGTCTATGTCATTCTGACGTATCTTTCTCTCTGTTTCGGCGAGCGGTAAACACCGCTCTCCCACTCCGAAGGAGCGCGCGCGCTCATCGAGCCCTGTTTGTGCAGGCCTGGTTTAGAACATGTTCTCAATTACTTTCAAGATAATAAAAATATTTTTAAAGTATTGTACCTAAGTGATTTGACAATAAAAATTGTAAAATATTGACGAGACTTGAAACGTCTTATGAAGCGTTGAATTCGACGAAAATTTGATCGTGTACAACCAGCTTTAAGGTTTCATAAACTGTTAGGCGAATGTCAGGTAATCGTGGAACTAATCTCGCTATCACCAATTACCATTACGTTAAATAATTGCGCCGTTCACATAGAGTCCCGTTAAAGAATCCCCCCCCCCAGCAAAAAAAAAAAAAAGATCCGAACAGCCTCAAGCCAAACATAAATCACTATCACTTCGCTGAATGGCAACTCGTAATTTGGAATTTTAGTTGCCTCCGAGGCATATATTTTACTTGTTCAAACCTATCATTTCTCAACACATTACATTACTTTCGCACAACACGGCAATTACAAGGCGAACAGCGTTGCCATATTCGTGTGTAGTGAATGCACAGGTTTCACATGCTCGTTTTGTACCGTTAGCATTAGAGAAGAGCTTGTAGAAAGAGAAATTAATGATACTAGAAGCAAAAGTTGTTGCTGAAGCCGCATCCAGTTCCTAATATGGGCCAGCGCAGTGAGGGCGTAAGACTTTTGTCTGGGACCGGCTTCCAGTGGTCAAGCCAGCTGCTGCGCGCCACACACCTACTGCACACGTAACTGGCAATCGGAGTTCCGGCTTCGTACCTTTCAGCGACACACAGATCAGCTAACCGTGTTCCGCGGACCTTACGCGGCTTGTAGTTCACCTCCACCTCTGGGCGGATGAAACGAGTCAAATTATGAATGGCAGTATATGCAGGCTAAATATTTACTGTATATACAATTTCATAAATATTTTAGACGGGGAGTCGCGTCGCGGTTAAGGGGGAGACGGATAAAATTTGGTAATTTTCAGGGCCGGGTATTTATGGAGATCGCGAAAATCACGACATAATAGATGAGTTATACAATAGATTTTGTGCGAGATCGTGTGTATTTGCTTGGTTTCCGCACAAAACCAATCCGCGGAAAGTCTAAAATTCCACATTCAGTATTCCCAACCTAATACACATAACAATTTCCCTCTTCTTACCGCTTAAGTGACATATTGATTTTACTGCTTTAGGCTTTTAACATATTATTTTTAGAGACGTTCAATATAGTAATAATTATAAATTGGAAACTTACCACTGCAATTTCACCTAAATTGCACTGTTAATTATTGTTTTTAAACATTTGCAAAAATTAAGTAAACTCTACAATTCCACTAAAGTTACTGAATTCGTGATGCAAGTAACATTAAGGAAGCCGTGAAAAAATCAACAAGATTCCAGACTCATCATAGACTGGGGGGGGGGAAAGACAGACATATATCACGGCCTGCTGGAGTATAGTAAACACAGAAAACATTTTAAAGCAACAATGTTGAAGATAGATATTTTTGTTTTGCAAATTTACCATCATTGAACAGAAACCAAGATGGAGATTTCATTGAAACTAAATAGAAATTCCTCTTTCAGGTATGTAATAAACGATCTTCGCACAAAATAATGTACGATACACGAGCGGTATGTTTTCTTTCAATTCTCGGAAATTAAAAAAGCTTTTTCGCTTTTTCAAACTTTTCCTCAAACATGAAAACCGCTCTTGTAACGCATATTACTATTTACTATTCTTTACGAATTAAGTGATTTTGATTAATAATATTCTGATAAAATAATCGCGACAAATCACGAAATATGAACACATTCGCGAATTAATACTATTGCGTCATTTTATAGCGAATTTCATATTCTGAATTTTTTCTGATTTTTTTACTTTAATTTGTTACATATCCAAGTAGGCTACATTACATGATATTTCAGGTGTTCTGATTACATTAGTGAACTCAAAAGACGGAGAATTCAACATTTCTCTAATAATCTGAAAGTGATAATTTGAGGGTTGCAAGTTTTTTTTAATGACATTACATTATATTTCAGGTGTTCTGATTACATTAGTGAACTCAAAAGACGGAGAATTCAACATTTCTCTAATAATCTGAAAGTGATAATTTGAGGGTTGCAAGTTTTTTTTAATGACATTACATTATATTTCAGGTGTTCTGATTACATTAGTGAACTCAAAAGACGGAGAATTCAACATTTCTCTAATAATCTGAAAGTGATAATTTGAGGGCTGCAAGTTTTTTTTTCGTTTTTAATGACATTGCATTATATTTCAGGTGTTCTAATTACATTAGTGAACTCAAAAGACGGAGAATTCAACATTTCTCTAATAATGTGAAAGTGATGATTTGAGGGTTGCAAGTTTTTTTTTTTTTTTTTCGTTTTTAATGACATTACATGATATTTCAGGTGTTCTAATTACATTAGTGAACTCAAAAGACGGAGAATTCAACATTTCTCTAATAATCTGAAAGTGATAATTTGAGGGCTGCAAGTTTTTTTAAATTTTATTTTGTTTTTTTTTTTTTTCGTTTTTAATGACATTACATGATATTTCAGGTGTTCTAATTACATTAGTGAACTCAAAAGACGGAGAATTCAACATTTCTCTAATAATCTGGAAGTGATAATTTTAGGGCTGCAAGTTTTTTTTTTTTTTTAATGAATGTGTGTTAAATACAATCTCAATCCAACAAATATTGTCTATTGGCCATACCGCACCTTTACCAAAATCCAACGAACCTTTAATTTTAATTATTTGGAAAGTAATATTTATACTGAGTTAATACTCCAATTCCAAAATAATTGTATTTTCCAAAATTTCCATTAATCTCCGCCAAAAGTACACATCAATCTCCAACCATCTCCGCCCCGACACCAATATTAAAAAACACAAATGATAAAATTAATCTCCATAAATACCTGCCCCTGGTAATTTTCAATTAAAAAATCGCATTTAATGTTTTTTCTTTTTTATATAAAAATGAATCGGCAACGATCTCCATAAATACCTGCCCCTGGTAATTTTCAATTAAAAAATCGCATTTAATGTTTTTTCTTTTTTATATAAAAATGAATCGGCAACGATTATTGACCAACTTTCAGTGCTCTGCAGTGCGTGGAAGCATAAAAATTACGTCAATCTAAATGGCTTCTTGAATTTGAATGACATGGAAACTTTGAAAATTAATTCCTCACATTAGTTTTCCAGCACATTTCCTCTTGTTCAAAGTGTAAAGGTCTCATAACTTTGATGTCAGGAACTTGGAATTTTTACTGCATGTCCCATAAACTGTGGTTAACAAACAAGAAGAGCATTTTTTGCTAAACTAAATATTTAAAAAATAAATCAAACTGAGTGGACACTAAAAATTTCACTTTCGAATTTGAATATATTAAAAAATCCTCTCTATTTATATGTTTAAGTTTAAATTTTAGGCTATTCAGTTGTTTTCTAAGCATATCAGACATGTCGTAAAAAGTCATGAGTGAAAATTAATTTTCTTTTGTAACAGAAAATAGATTTTGAAAATAAGTAGAGTTTTATTTTTAAAAAATTCAATAACTAAAAAATCATTAATCTGAGCATAATTATATCTCAAACGTAAATGAAAGAATACTTGAAGGAAGGGGATGGGGTGTGCAAAAAAAATCTCTAACTTAAAAATTGTAGAAAATTTCAGTCATCACCCCCTTAAAAACAAGATTAGGGAAAGGAGATTACCTGAAGCAAAAACAAGACATTAGAGAATAAGCAGTCGAGAGCCCATATTGCTCAATAATTATTACCGGTCACTAGTTAAAAACTCTTTTTTTTTACGTAAGGGAGAAACAAGGTCATATACATCTGATTACATTAAATTAGGCTTACCGATTGTGTTACGAGACTTTTGGGGTTTTGCAGCTTTCATAGATTCAGAAACATAAAACGTTTCTAAGTCACGTATGAACTCCATATTAAATAAAGACAGAGAAGGGAAAACTCGTGTATTAAATCCGTCACAAAAAGCTAACAAACTACGTAAAATCGAATGCCCCATGTAAATGCATATAGGCCTAATTAAAAAACAATTCTTTGTAATTTTTAATATCTTTCATATATCTACCTTGCCTCCCGCTTCAGTTACCTGTCATCATATTATCATAATCTCTTCACACGCACGCAAAATAGCCGCATACTAGCCATACCAACACATAAGGCATCATCGTATTCATCATCATACACAATCTCGCTCTCGCGCTTGTGGAATACCCTACCCAGTAACATCAGAGACCGTCGGAATTTAGTAGCGTTCAAAAGCAAACTTATTAAGCATTTTCTTACTGCGTAGAGTAGGTTTAATTTTTACTTAATCAATAAAATAAATGCTTCTCTCTTCTTAACTTTTATAATAAACTGCCTAGCTTTTATTAATCAGTTAATCTTTTAGTACTTTGATTTTATTGTATTTGTATATTTAATATTAATTGTAATTATAATTGTAATTGTATTCTTAATATTGTAGTTATAATCCCCTGGTAGAGGGGAATAGAAGGCCTGATGGCCTTATCTCTACCAGGTTAAATAAATAAATAATAATTTTCAGAGTAAGTCACTCTGTTCAAGACAAATCTCGCGAAATCCGCGAGGAGTCGAACCCCGCGCACTTTGTAAGAATCCCTCTGATTTCTGAAGTGAAACATTCTTCCTAGAGTCCTTACAATAACAAAGCTGTCTCTTTATCTGTAGGAATCACGTGATGTCTGCGTCACTGGTAGTACAAACCGTCAGTCAAAAATTTTCTCTTTCACTCCATAATAGTAATAAAAAAAAAAACCTCACGCAACTTTCAACACTCGAGATACTAGCTTTCCATTAAGTTGTCATGGTAACGCCTCTTACGCATGCGACGACTGTCTGTCAGAATTATCGCATGTATCTGGAGCATGGTCCCCCGTGTTAAGGCCGACTTCTTTTTAACTCCAAGGACGGGAACTGAAAGAGGCGGGTATGCTCCAAAAGACCGGAAATCGTAAGTAAAGACTCAATATGGAATTGTATAAATGTCCACATTATTAGCTAAACCGTAGTTTTACTTTACATTGTGTCCACGATCACCTTTCCGAACCCATTTTTGTTCAGGAGTTCACAATCATCCCACATTCATACCGCTGCACTATGGTGGCTATATTTATACCAATGCTAAGCAATCATTGGAATATATTAACAAATTCACGAACAATACATATTTACATAGATACCGGTAATTTATAACCGTTGCAAGGATGTAAGATATTACGTATTCTTTCGTCTCGAAATACGTGTATAATAATAAGCTGCTTTTTTGTTTCTTTATTTTAGATATTTACGGTACATAAAATTTCAAAAGTCCGCAGACTCAAACACCTGGACTCAATGCTCAAAATGTTATTTCCTATGATTACGTGTAACATCTACAATGGAATTAGGGTACCTATAGGGATATCTTATGCGAAGTTTTACCGCTAGGTGGCAGGAGCGTTCCATGCGGCGCAACATGTTGTAGGGCTATGTTATGTCATATGCTACAGTTGTTTACGTTTTCCTGCTTGTTGATTTTCTGTGCGTGTCAAAATTATATTTACGATTATTTTGTATAACCTAGTATAATTTAATATAATTCAATATTTTCTTACCTCATAATTTAATTTAATTTACAATAAATAATAACGTAAACCTGTATAATATTGAGCGATTCCCCGAAATGAGTGGGGAAATCTGCAGTATGCAGAATATAGAAACAAGTAAATTGAATGTTCATGAACCTAAACGAGAACTTTGAGAACGATATGCACGAATTAAAAAATATGAACTATGTCGAAGGTGAATATTGCGCTCTTTAATCATTAGTATTTAAGAACCGTACGCTAAAAACAGGATATGCCACCAATGTGTTTCTTTTTATAGGGAATTCCTTGTATTTTTTTCTGTAGTTGCAGAAAGATCAAATGCAGTTTTTAATAGGAAGATATAATGTGATCGCAGTAGTTACCACAATTATTCGTGCGTTTTGTAGGTTAAGGACATGCAGTTTTGAATACTATGTAGGATGATTTTGAAAATTTGAAATTAAAACATAGTTTTAATAATTAGGGTACAGTACATTAAAAACATTATTCACGAAAAGGGTTTCACTACGGATCGTCCTGAATAATAAACATCCCAGTTTATCGAGAGTTTACTGCAGGCGTAAACTTCGGAGACTCCAACAACTATTGCATATAATCTAAGCTAACATAGCTCGCTGACGAGATTGCAAATGTTTTTGTTAACTTTTCTTTTTCCTCTTTCAAAATGAAACTGTAGTCACAAATTCCTTACTTGAAGTAGTTACTTTTATTTAATAGCTAGCACTTTCGAGACGCAATTTAATTACTTATTTTTTTAAGATTTAAAGCATATATTCAGAATATTTCGGGACCTGATTGAAGACAAAAAGCTTTCCCTGGTTTTTACATATAGGGACATAACAAAAATTTGTCATTTTAGTTGTTTTTAAGACCATTTAATATACTAATACAATACGTATATCCTCAATGTTTATATACCGAAAAACAAATGCACACGCAAAGCGCATCCCTCAAAGTACACGTGCACTATCTGTTGGTGCTAGTTCAGGATATCCCTATTGGAATCATGATAAATATAATTTGCTGCAAGATTTAAGTTTGTCTAATGAACGCAATGAAATAAGCTATGAATAACAGTCAATTTTCCAATAAAACTTAAAGAATAAATTAATAATAATAATAATAATAATAATAATAATAATAATAATAATAATAATAATAATAACAATAACACAAAATAATAATGTATTAAAATAGAATGTACTATTACAAATGTTGTAAATGTTACTTACTTACTTACAAATGGCTTTTAAGGAATCCGAATGTTCATTGCCGCCCTCACATAAGCCCGCCATCGGTCCCTGTCCTGTGCAAGATTAATCCAGTCTCTATCATCATATTTCACCTCCCTCAAATCCATTTTAATATTATCCTCCCATCTACGTCTCGGCCTCCCGAAAGGTCTTTTTCCCTCCGGCCTCTCAACTAACACTCTATATGCATTTCTGGGTTCGCCCATATATGCTACATGCCCTGCCCATCTCAAACGTCTGGATTTAATGTTCCTAATTATTATGTCAGGTGAAGAATACAATGCGTGCAGTTCGCGTTGTGTAACTTTCTCCATTCTGCTGTAACTTCAAATATCTTCCTAAGAACCTTATTCTCAAACACCCTCAATCTCTGTTCCTCTCTCAAAGTGAGAGTCTAAGTTTCACAACCATACAGAACAACTGGTAGTGTAACTGTTTTATAAATTCTAACTTTCAGATTTTTTGACAGCAGACTAGATGACAAAAGCTTCTCAGCCGAATAATAACAGGCATTTCCCATATTTATTCTGCGTTTAATTTCCTCTTGATTATTATTTATATTTGTTACTGTTGGTCCAAGATATTTGAATTTTTGTACCTAATCTCCAATTTTTATTACTTCCATTTTGTGTTGTTATTTATCCATCTATATGTGAGTTATGCGTATCTTGTATTAAATTTCTATAGTTACGTATGTATTGTGCACGCATCTGTTTAGCGTGCTTGTCAAAACACAACTGAATAGGCCTACCATTATTTTAACATGTATTGCAATCGCACTCCCTACGTATTATAATAAACTCTTCTAAGTACGCTATGCATATACGCGGACTCCCCTATTGTGTATAGGAATAGACTCATTCATACTGCTGAGTTTATAGCATGAGACGTAACCATTTCTATGCCGTTCCATCAAATTCTTTAATTTTTTCTAGTGATGTAGTAGTAGTAGTAGTAGGTTTATTTTGCCTGGCAGAGTTAAGGCCATGAGGCCTTCTTTTCCACTCAACCAGGTTTCAATAATATACATGAAGTACAAAATTAGATTACAAAACAACACAAAAGAAAATACCTTAGAAATTACATAAAATATAGTAGAAAATTACAATAGTCAATATCAGTTACATAATATAAAATTACAAATAGTCAAGATCGGTTACATAATATATAAAATAAAGTATAAAATTACACATAATCAAAATCAGTTACATAACATAAGGGGAATATACACACTCACACACAATTTATAAGACCTAAAATGCTCGAGATAAATTCGACGATTAATTCACTTCAGATATATTATACAGTTAATATAGTAATAGGAGAATACATGTGGGTTACAAGACATAAATGTTGATTAGCAAAGTCGTAGTAAATGGCATACAAATACAAATGATTAAGTAATATATCAAGATAATAAATAAAAAAAAGAAAGAAAGAAAAGAAGAAGAAGAGAATGTGGGTGGAATATAGATGCTATACGTCAAAATCCAACCACGCGTTCTTTTAAGCAAATTAAAACAGTAGATGGGTTTGTAGATTTTGAAATTTAGACGATCTGACCTTAATGGCATGAGTCATGCTAGATCCTAACATATGAAGATATCATCATGCATGTCCATTATTTAGGAATGATACATTCCTAAGATGCAAAGAATTATGTAGGAAGTGGTAATCATCCAGGAAGCGTACAACTAAACGTTATTCTGCATACTGTAATAATGTATTACTCTTGTTTATGCATCTTCCTACACATGCAGCAGCAATATGCAAGGCTGATGAAACCATGGAAACGAAGGGGGAAAAAAACGAAAGTCGTCTTTCTGGCACAGATCATCTGTTTCTGCAGAAGTTCCTTGAACCGTGAAGAACACACGCTCAACACCCCCCGCCTTGATTGGTATGCAACTTAAGTTGCACCATCCATCCGTACTGTTGGCTGCCTACGCCTCAAGGGGTGGAATCCGTAACGGGGTTTGACTTGATATTTTGAAAGAAACGCCTCTCTCGGTTTGGAATGAGGTTGTGAAGGTGCCAAAAAGGTTAATACAAGGCCATAGACCTCTGAGCATCTATGAGACACATTTAACTGATCTAGACCTTGATAAGCGGAGACTATGATAATTTTATACAAAACAGCGAATTAGGGTGTGGACCTGTTGTCTCTATGCAGACGTTTGATATGGCAAAGGTTGTAGTTCAGTGACAATGATACCGCTAAAATGTATCTAGGATAATTGTAAAATACATTTAACATCATCATCATCACCATCATCATCATCATCATCATCATCATCATCCTTCAAGGTTTAAACCTTTCGACTCGTTCCATTTTCTCTTGTGAGGATAAAGAATAAACATCAGACATTGCAAATTATTATTATTATTATTATTATTATTATTATTATTATTATTATTATTATTATTATTATTATTATTATTATTATTATTATTATATTAGTTTGGGGTTATCTCGCCAACAATCAAAATAAGACTCCAAATGCTTCTCTATAGGTTACAGTTCTGTTCTCTCCATCTGTTATGGGAAGCCCACACATGGATGTATTTTGGTAGACATACATACACTGTTATTATGTTAGGGAATCTATTGTCTCATATTTACTGCTCATATTCTTTTTATGCTTTCTGATAATATACTAGACATTCGAAAAGTAATGGCAACATTGTTACTGTATCACACTAAATTTATTTAATATTATAGATTTATTAATTTGTCCTACAGAATGATATCTATAATATTGACAATTAATATTTGAGAAGAAAAATTCGCTCCGGCGCCGGGGATCGAACCCGAGTCCTTGGTCCTACGTACCAAACGCTCTGACCACTGAGCTACGCCGAATTCAATTCACAGCACCGGCTCGAACTCCCCTCCTTCAATGTTTCTCTTTGTGGCCTGCCTCCAAATTAGGCATATATGTTGACGTATATGTCCAATGTCAACTGCCATTACACTAGGAGCGCACTCAGCTGAGTGACTTGTTTGGCCGGGAATCCGCAGTTAAGTGCACAGTAATCTGTACAGACATATGCACTGCTAGCTATGAGAATATTATAGATTTATTAATTTGTCCTACAGAATGATATCTGTAATATTGACAATATTGACAAAAAACTAAATTTATTAGGTTACTTGACATTACATACTTCAAATATAGTCTCCTGCCATGCCAACAATACGTTGCTAAATTCTTGGAAGACTGCAGACTCCATCTGGAGCATCATTTCTGGGTATCTCTTTCATTGAGCAATCTAAATTTCTTCTTATGTCAACTCTTAATTGAAAGCGAATGCCTCACTTCCACCCAACTTGCAATAGTTCAGTATGGTGGGACTTTTCTCCCACAGGCTTCTTGTAATGCCCTGAAACACTGAGTTATATGTTTTTCTCTTGTAACTTGGATTTTTATGAAACACCTTTGCTCGTACCTTTAGGGCCGTATTGTTTACTACAAATCAGAAACAGCCACTGTATTTAGAAAATATGCCTACTTCGATACTTTCGATACTGAAAAAGTATTAAACAATCGCAGCTCTAGTTTTACCACAGTCTAGTATATACAGACACGAAGCTTGAGTTGTTGAGAGTACGATTCGCATTGTCTGTGATGAGGCGATAGTAGCGATCCTAGTAGTTAGCAACTATCTATGGATGCATATTTCCTATGCATTGAGCTTCGTGAGTGTATACATACTAGACTGTGGTATTACGTAGTAGAAGATTTTAATGGTTACCGCTAGGAGCACTGACTTACAGCATTGTTGTCATTACTTATCAAATGGCCTAGTATTTGATTATAATAATAGATAATATAATGCAATAACATTTTATTGTAGGCAGTTAAATTTACAAATCGCATCGAAAATCTCATTCATGAATTTTTTTTTGTGTGTTTTTTTTTTTTTGTTTTGGTAACTCTATAGCATCTATTAGATGCTTATGGTTGTGCTAACAGATGGAGTTACTTGTCAACAATGTGACGCTGAAACGTGTGTTCAGGTTACTGAACAGCGACAGTCCTGATTTATTTTTATATTTGTAATGATTGGTTAATTATTATTAACCCGGCACACTCACAATCACACTCACATTCATACAAAATTTCCACTTCTTCAAGAAAAATTCACCGAGCGCCGAGCCCGGGAATCGAACCCGGGACCTCCTGATCTCGAAGCCAGCATACTGACCAACAGACCAGTAATTTATGGAATTTATATTTTAACTTTTATTGCATTACGTGGGCCAACATATGAAACTATATAAAAAAGATTATAAACTCTATATAAATAAAAACATCATCGTCATCATTGAGCTTTCAAGGACATAAGGAACTGTTCACCTGCTCTCTTCTTCCATTTGGAGTATATTTCAATAATTTCGGCAATCTTGACCTGAATATTCTATCTACATTTCCTATCGAATTCGTTCTGTATGCTGCTATTTTTCCAAAATGGAGGTCATTGTCAGTTCTCGAAAAATTTCTCCATTTGAATATATATTCTGCACAATTATTTTATTTTGAATTGTGTGTTTAAATATGCAGAATATTGCTCTGACATAAGATGTAGGGAACTGTTTTAATTACTGTTATTTTACAATGCTTGTTTCGTAGCTAGAAAATGAATAAACCCGTAAAGAACATTCTATTCGCAAGGCAATGGGCACAGATTAGATAACAATGTATAATAATTACATAATGCAGCTGCACAATGCTGGTTCTTCCGGAACTGCAATTCTTTTATTTATTTTCTCCTCGTAAAAGTCGTCAAGGACATGGTAAGATCCGTTATGCTTCAACTAGAAATATCCCGCAATTACTGACGTCATCGCATTAAATAAACGTTGAAAACACTGACATAAAGACATGTTCATTTGTTTCGCTTACAACAATGTTGACAGTTCGAAAGATAATTTTATTTCATAATTTTCTGTTGAATTATCGACGATGGTAGGACATATTATTTGCTATTGGTTAATGATGTCGCATATTAACGACGCAATGAATGCTCTGATTATTTATAATCATTTATATGAAATCCAATACTATTAAACGAGCGTGTTAACAAAAATGAAAATTATCATTTCATAATGTTACTGAGATTTTAATTTTTTTTACATATATATAACATTTTCCATTTTTAATAAAATATTAATAAAAAAATTAAATGAAATTATAAATAAGTGACAATGGCAAATTTTTTAATCCTTAAATTGGCATGTATCCTATAGGATACAACAGGTTAATAAGCCATATGCTATAATTTTAATAGAACAATAGAAGAAAAAAAATTGGTAGGAAAATTAAAATTTCACAATACTATAATATTGCACAACATATAAAATATGGTCATTGCGATAGTTGTTTTCTTTACAGTCCGACACGGCTTAATAAACTAGTGTGAGAAATGAAGTTTTGCCAAGCTAAGGGTTAATACTATGGAATTGTATTCCTAAAGCAACCATGATTTTAAAATATTGAAAATTATATAAGCTGTGAGCAAAGCAGTTTTACTGCTCAGATTCCATCCACCATTTTTAAAGTACATATACCGTTAATGATAAAAGTCTGTTATATTAAATATTAATTTATAGTACAAGAGAGTAACATTAAATTTTATCCAAGAATGCAAAGTTTAGCGCCCCAGGCGAAATCGAGGATGAAAATTTCCACGAGCGCAAAAAATTTGTTTACACTCGTATGCTATGCATTATGTTATTCATTGGATTGAATTCGGCGCAGCTCAGTGGTCAGAGCGCTTGGTACGTAGGACCAAGGACTCGGGTTCGATCCCCGGCGCCGGAGCGAATTTTTCTTCTCAAATATTAACTGTCAATATTATAGATATCATTCTGTAGGACAAATTAATAAACCTATAATATTAAATAAATTTAGTGTGATACAGTAACAATGTTGCCATTACTGGTATCTAAATATATAATTTTAAATTAAATGTGCGGCTTTTCTTTGTAATGTCTTTTTTTGCTGTTATATGCTCGCTTTAACATCTCTGGCCATATCGCGAGTTAATCTTTTGGTTGAAATCCGACGGCCTGTGTACTATTGTTGAGACTGGTTCTATTGTTCTGAACTAGATGGCCTTTGTATATGTATTACTGATTTTTTATGAATATGATTTGGTGATGAATGAAGCCGGTGATATTCAGAAATGTTGTGGCCCGAATTTCATGGCATTTTCCTTACGGTTGAGGAAAACCCTTAAAACCTCAACCAGGAAATTCAACCCAACTGGAAATCGAACCCGGACCCTCTGCGTAAGAGACCAGCATGCTGACCCCTACACCACAGACGTGGTCAATGTAGTATCACAGTCTAGTATATACAGTCACGAAGCTCAATACGTAGAAAATATGCATCCATAGATAGTTGCTAACCATTAGGATCGCTACTATCGCCTCATCACAGACAATGCGAAATAGTACCGGCACAGTCTATTGTTCCTAGTATCCTCAACATCTCAAGTTTCGTGATTGTATATACCGGTACTAGACTGTGGTAATATCTTGTTTGTAATGAAGTTATAAATGAATGTAGTTGTCATGGAAAAAAAATTTAATTCATTGCTGTGGATAAAGCCATTATGGATTAAGTAGTTATGGGTAATGTAGAAGTATTGTGTAATCACCATGGCAACGTGTAGCGCGAAAGGATTACAAGATCAAGATATATATATATATATATATATATATATATATATATATATAAATTTATTTGACAATTTTTGTACATTAGTACTATCAATTGTGCTTAAATAATTAACGTTACAATAATATGAGACTTGTGGAGAGGGTGACGTCCAAAACAAGATATAAAAAATTAGTTTTACATTATTCATCTATGGCCGGGAGGAAAAAGGTCTTAAGTAAAAATATTATACTTTTCAAGAGAGCAGTAGAAAGATTGAAATTGGTGTCAATTACAGTTTTTTTTAATTAAGAGGTTTTTCCTAGATATTATTTGTTTATATTTTTTTCTAAAATAGGTAATGTTGCTCATTTAACAATTTTCTTGATTATTTACAAAAATAGCCGCACTTAAGCTCTATTAAGACTAGAACTCAAACTGAGAAGAAGGGACTATTTAAACATAAGACCTTTCTCATGTCAAAATAAATGAGAAATGTAAATTATCAGGAATGTAAAATAGGTCTTAAACAATATAGGACTGTTTACCTGGTGCCTAAAGTTTTAAAAGGAAAGGGCATCAGTATGTGATAAAATAGCTAAAATACAAGTTAGACCTTTTTTAATAGGGAAGCATGGAAAGTAAACATGTAATGTTTGTAAGGAATAAAGTATTAAATATTCTTAAGTCCTTTATTCTGTGTGTGCTCGATTCAAAAAGTGCTTAGGACATTTGGTAATGCTCTATAAATCCAGTCAGGAGTCTTATTTGACTTTAACAGTTTTAGCAGATTGTAGAGAATTGTTTCCGCTTTCAGAATATATAGAAATCTCATTTTCACAAAAAATTGACTTAAAACCTTTTTCCTTCCGGCCATTTTTATACTAGTTAAAGGTGTACATGGCCCTTAAAACATGTTTTTATTTTATTTTATTTTTTTTTTTTATTTTTTTTTTTTTTATTTTTTATTTTTTTTTTATTTTTTTTTTTTTTTTACAGTCTTCTCTTGCCCTTTTCATTTGTTGTCAGTGTTTTTGTTTCGACATCACCAAACAGAATTATTCATAATATTTTCTTGCTTCAGACTGTATGAATCAGCTTATGATACTATTTAATTTTTTCTGTATTAAAATTATGAGATCAACAAAATTACAATAGTATATTATGCAACGAGCCTATAACGGTAGTAATTAAGGCGCGAGTTTCATAATTTTCATACGAGCGTCTTAAGGGGACACTCAACTATATTTTGGAACTTTTTTCCTATTTGACCAATCTTTTTCAAATTTGGAGAAAAAGTTTAATATACACATGGAAAGTAACATGCAAAATCTCAGCTCATTAGATCCAATACTTTTCAAAATAAAAAATATTTCAATTTTTAATCAATCATTAATTGAAATATCACTTTTAATTATCATTTTTTATTTTTTGCCTTTGTGCATTTGACTGTGACTTCTCAATGAATAGGGGAAGAATTCTGCGTATTGATTTAGTTCTGTCACGTAAATTAGTGTAGAAATTTAATTTTTCATTTCTATGACACTTTTTCAGCAATTTTTAAGTTGAGTGTCCCCTTAATTACTATTATAGGCATGTTTCATACGACTTTTATGCTCGACCATATTTCTAACTTGAAATTATTCATAAGTATTCATGTTATTCTTATCTGACTGGGGAGCGGAACTGACCTTGTGCAATATCTCGTAAATTGTGAGATGTACGCAGACGCGAAAGTATTGATTTTTTCCTAGAAACAAATGCCATTGACCTTGATATAATCTAGAGAGTAAAATAAAGATTAATCTTGATATAACCTTGAAATTGATTTAGGCATTGAAAAACGAGATGACAAATTGAATTTATTTTAATATTATTTACAATTAACGCCAATTATTATAGTAACAGAACATAACCTTCTGCGACAGTATTGGATTTCTAGCCTCCGTGACGTTTCGCTAGTTCTCTTTCGATTGCATATCCGAGAATAATCGATACTTGCGCTTTCATATTGCTACAATGGTGTTTTCTGATTGGTGGAACACCTGAACTTTAATGAATAGGTGTACTTTAATGAGGTCCATTAAAGGGCTGCTACCAGGTGTATAATTACTACATTTCGGCATGGTCGAGCATAAAAGAGTATTCTACGCATTCAACATTTTTATCAACTTGTTTAGCCTAATGATATATTATCTTATTAGTATTTTAGATTTTACATTGTATTTGCTACACAAAATCATAACTTTACTTTTAATTGGAGATACTGTTATCCAGTAATGTATTTTTATTTATTCTCATTAATTAAGCGTAACTATTGAATATTGTATTAATAGACTTCAGTATACAAATCCGAGTTATTTATTGACTGCGATTATAAAGAGTAATAAATTAGAATAAGCACGGAGGTGTAGCCGCCGTGAACTGAATATAAATTTACATTCTTCATTGTTGAGTTTCAAAATCCGGATACAAAATTTTAACATAATATTTTGAAAGTGAACAGGTCAAAAACCTTTAAATGATCGAGATGTTATGCTTCACTTCCGAGTGGGCTGAAATTTAAGTAAAACGATACAGAGTCGTGTGAAGTGTCCACCATTTGTTGTTCCGAACGTAGGACGCTTGAAAAAGGAACCATAAATTTACGTGTCGTCACGAAGTCCGCGCTCCGAGCTATCGTTAAAGAAATTTACACGCAATTACACAATACGTCAAAATACGAATAAAAGCATCAACACCAGTTTCGAAACGGCTACAAATTGCAACACGACAGATACAACAAGGCTCGTCCTTTGATGCGTGTGCGTGTGTGAAGTGTGAAGTCAACTCCCACGTCATTCATATCGCCTCAAGAAGTGGAAATGATAATTACACGTGTAATAACTGACAGCTGAACAGTTTTGTTAAACACCTCTAAGGCCAACATCACATTTGCCGCCTTTTTTTTGCCCTCACTTTTTTATTCCTGCTTCGTCCAGCCCAGATTTTTGTGTTAGAGAATTCATTCAGATGACGTAGGAGACCTCCGTGGACTAAATAGGTTAATGACCATGAAAACTACCTTCGGATAACTGAACGTTAGCTTGGCCTTCGATAAATGTCAATGACATAAAGTTAATCTTTATATTTATAACACGTAATGACTACTTTATAATTTTATTCAAGATGGGGAAAATGTGTCTGCAAGGTCTTATTCAGAATAAAACTGTAACGTAAACTAACATAAAAGGTAGGAACTACGTCACTAAATGCAAATATTGAAGATAAGTATCTAGACAACCATTCCTAAAAGTAGATCTTTTAACACTAGGTAAACGTGTTAAAAATTGACTATTATGCAGTAGCGTGCGAAAAATACTTTTTGCACGATCGTGTTTTTTGTTGTACGAGGGAGATTCAAAAAGTAACCTTAATAATTATTGTTTTATTAATTGAATATGTACAATAAGACTACAAACACTTCATCACTTTTCAACACAGTATAACAGGAACACTTGCATTGAACGTACTGGGGACTATGTTGTAAAGTGATGAAGTATTTGCAGTCTTATTGTACATATTCAATTAATAAAACAATTATTAAGGTTACTTTTTGACACTTCTTCGTATTTAGCAGCTATTGTTGTTAGGTCTTAAAAGACAGAATTTCCACACAGAAACTTGTTGCTAGGGAAACCATTCTTCATAACATAAAACTATACTGAAATAGACCCATTACAGTGCACTTAGTTACCATTTCAGTATAGTTTTGCGAAGGCTTTGAAATAATATTGCTCTAAATTGTTAATGCAAAATATATTGCATTTGCAATTTTAAAAATATAATCGTGCAAAAAATGTTGTACAATACACATTTGTGAAGTGCATTACAAAATCTCGTAAATTGAAAAACTCCCTCTGCTCGTTTTTCAAACTTTTTCTCGATTTTATAAAAGCACTTCTCAACTTTGTATCGTAATGTACTATTAACACTGACGTTCAAGTGTTTGCGCCGACTGTCATTTGTTTCCCATCAGAAGTCACACAACAATCGCAACCGATCAATAAAGCGGTTCAAGGTTCAAATAATGTCAGGCCTACTTTTAAAAAGGACTGTTTTTGGTCAAGAAACGTACACTAGTCGCCTGGAATCTTAAAGCATAGCGGTCGTTAGCTTCCTCCGTAAAACGAGAGTGCGCATGCGCGAGCATATACTTACAGTACTGCTTCTAGCACTGCGTGACGCCACTTATGCTTGCAAATCCCAGGCGGGAAGTGTACACAAATTAAATAAATTGCTTCTATGATTAATTTATTGATAACTATGCAAAACATTTCAGAATTCAGTGTAATTATAAAAATTAAGGAATACCCTGGGTTGAATCGGAGACCTCTCGATCTACAATTGATTGCTCTACCGCTGATAAATACCAGCGCACCGTTTGCTTTTAATGTGATAAAGTTTCACTATTAAAATGAGGGGGAGTACAATACTGGAGAAATGTGTATTCTTAAAAAATGTACTCAACGAAATTTTCTATGTTGTTGTTGTTCAGTAAACTGTCCGAAGACAGGTTGGAACCTCGTAAGTGGTACCAACAAAACATCATTCAAGAGGAAACTTAGCCAGGAGTTTATGGGGTAGGATGGCCAGCTCCTTTCCCCCTCCATTGCATACATCGCTGACTAGTAACATATTACAGTAATCATACTTCAAATAAACTTTCTATAAGGATTTTATTTAGACCTCAATATATTTTTTTTCTGCTAGGCATCATAATTTTTAACTGTTTTATATTTGACTATAAAAATAAGTAAAAAGGAAATAGCAAATTATATTTCAGGGAGTTTGAAAAGTACGTGGAGTAAATTTCAGACAAAAATTTTGAAATTTGTAGGAAAAGTAATTTTCAAAATACATAAATTTTAATAATTCATGTAATTTTGAACCAAATGAGTTGAAACTTTGCACAAAGGCTATTTACATGCAACATGGTGTCTGTACAAATTTTCAATCTGTAACAAAAATGGATTGCAGCATTTACAGAGGAGAAGGTGTTTAAAGGGCCACCCAGAGCATGCAACCTTCTAAAAATGGCGGCCCGAAACAGCTGATTGAAGGGGGCTTATCTGAGTGAAAATTTGTGGAGATTTGTCCTGAACCATATATAATTTCGGAAAACGTATTATGTGTCCTTTTTCGTGTTAAATTTTACATTACCTCGTTAACATGTTTTAGTCTGTTATCGGCCATCTTCAGAACTGGTTGTTGTTGGTCTTGGCGCCTTTTGTTTGTGTTTCCTGGGGGGGGGGGAGTGTTTGTTTAGTGCAATGTGAAGTCAAAGAGTGTGTGTGTTCTGAAATTGAGTTGTGTGTTGAGAATTTCATTTGGATGTGTTTTTATGTGTCTATATTTCATATTGTTCTATTGTGTTTAGTTTCTGGCTCTTTGGTTGAATATGTAGAATTTCCATGTCTGTGTTGATGTCTCTGTAGGTGTGGTTAGCATTATATATTCAACCAAAAAGCTAGAAACTAAACACACTAGAACAATATGAAATATATAGACACACAAAAACACATCTAAATGAAATTCTCAACACAACACAATTTCAGAACACACACTCTTTGACTCCACATTACACTACACAAACACACTCCCACAGGAAACACAAACAAAGGCGCCAAGACCAGCAACAACCAGTTCTGAACATGGCCGATGACAGGCTGAAACATGTTAACGAGATAATGTAAAATTTAACACGAGAAAGGACATATAATACATTTTCCGAAGTGATACAATGTTAAAAGTTGTGTAATCAAGATGTACATAGGCGTCATAATTTTTAACGTTGAAAACGAAACATCGAATTTTTTTCACCAAAATTGGCAAAATTTCATCTCAGTTTATTCTAAAATGTAGCAAGTCTGTTTACTTTCCATCACTACTACCGCTCCTCCTAGAGTCTCTTACCTGTTATTTTGATAGATGTCTTCTTTAAAAATAAAAGAAACAGGTAATATTTTACTAATGTATGTTTCTTGTATTTCATTGTCTTTAAAGTTATCTCTGACAAAAAAAATGCATAGCTGTAAGTAGCCTACAAGGTTTAAGGCACATTCGAGAGAAAGGATGCACAGAAGGCGTATGGAGACACTACCGGTTACTTATTCAAGGTGCAGTCAGTGACTAATGCAACGGGATGCAACGTGACATTTCACTTCTTTAATACAGATCTTAGTTATTACTTCATGCCTCATTTGTTGTCTCGAAGGTCTTTTGCGAGGAAAAGTACTTCACAGTACTTTCATTTCTTCTCCACCTTAAATAACATGCAATCCTTTCCAATGTTTCAATTAATATTAATACAACCGAGTTCCCAGTTCAAGTGAAAGTTCCTGAGTTCAATTCTAACGTAATGCACCCGTATTTTGAATTGGGGTCTGTGTAATAGGAAATTATATAATTACACACAATCGCATCCTCTTCATTACGCTCTAAGTGAAATGTTTGTTATAATAATTTATATTCATTTTTAAATTGTTTTTCAACTCGTAACTTTCCATAGCATCTCGCATTTGAAAATATACATACATCTACTTAATTATTATTGATGTTATTGATTGTTATAATGACTGTCATGACTTATGTTCACAAAAAAAGGAATTTAGGAGGAAAGATTTTAAAATTTAATAAAATGATGGGTGTTCCCAATATTTATACACAGTTCAGAATGATGGATTACCATAAAAAGAGAATTGAAATGGCAGAAATGAGGTATTTTAAGCAAGTGGCTGGATATATATATATATATATATATATATATATATATATATATAGTATAATATAGTCCGGGTCAGCTTACTTCATACCCTAAGGGTGAAACGTAACCATTTTTCCTCCCATTACTATATATGCTAATGGATTGTGGTGATTTTCTAGTTTGCAGGTTGAATTTTCTTTTGCCAACCTTGTTTCGAATTTCGATACTGTTAAATATTACAAATGGTAGTGATTTTGTAACCGGTATGTTGGCAGCTGAGACAAATGTTGTCGGTACTGGAGTTCTATGAAATTAAAATTGTACTAGATTTCTGAGCCGGTTACTGGAAGCTAGTGAAATATACTAATAATTAATTAATATCAGTATTAATATTAATAGATAATAGTTATTTTATGTGTTGCGTTGTGGTTATAATTCAAGACTATATTCAGGTAAGTTTTCGGAGTTAGTACTAATAATTTCATGTGGTCAAACAAAACATTTTTAGGTTAGGTCTCGTGAATCAATTGTTTATTCAAACCAATGGATTTCATATTGCCAGACAAAATACCTAACATGTTGATCCCTTTCTCGTATAGTTTTCCTAGGAAAATATGTTACTAATTATTGAGTTATTTAGAATAACCTTCCAACATACGGTACGGTAAGAAATAAGTCATTCATTACGTAGGATCGTGTGATATCTGGTAACAGTTGGCAACACTGACAAGACGGCAATATTTGCTGTTTAGGAACTGTTCTTACCTGATCCTCATTATATATATAGTTGGTTATTTTACGACGCTTTATCAACTGCTGTGGTTATCTAGCGTCTGAGTGAGATGAAGGTGATAATGCCAGCGAGATGAGTCAAGGGTCAAGCGCCAAAAATACCCAAAATTTACTCTGGAAAAACCCCAGAAAAACCTCAATCAAGTAACTTGTTCCAACCAGGATTTTAACCTGAGCCCGCTAATTTCACGGTCAGACGTGCTAACCATTACTCCACACAGCGGTGGAGTGTGCTTAAATGCGACAGGCTCATGTCAGTAGATTTACTGGCATGTAAAAGAACTCCTGCGGGACAAAATTCCGGCACATCCGGCGACGCTGATATAACCTCTGCAGTTGCGAGCGTCGTTAAATAAAACATAACATTAACATTAACACAGCGGTGGATGGCTGGAGATGGAAAAGTAATAAAGAAATCAGGGAAGAACTCAATATATTTTCAATAAATCATAGAACAGTAGATGAATACCGTTGTAAGTGGTTCCAGAACGTAAATAGAATGCAAGAAGATATATTACCATACAATTTAGGCCTACTTCATTATAGACCTCAAAGATACAGAAACCCTGGAAGACCGGTCAGAGGATGGATAGAAGAATTCTATGGCTCCAAAGCAAAATACGATATGTAATTTGTTGCATTTTTTCAGGAGCGAGCATTTTAAAGTTTGAATGACAGTATAAAATCATAGTAATCATGTTTCATAGCAACGGGTTAGAGAGAAAAATAATAGAAATTTATGCATGTTATCTTTTGCCACAATAAAGATACATCAGGATGCACAGCATATCACAAAATCTCATTTTCACCAAAAACTGACATATCACCTTTTGCTTTGGAACCACAGAATTGTTGTGATCTGGAAGAGAAACAGGTCTTATGGACCTACATTTTTAAGATGATGATGATGTAAACTGGATATTCTTATTCTACTATTTTTATATTCAAGTAACATAACATAAGGAACACTTCCGACTATTCCCTTCATGGATTTCTCATCTACTGATACAGTCGTTTCAACTGACTCGTATGTCAAAAGAACCAGTATGACAATGTCCTTAATTTCACTATGATACCTAGTCTTCTATCGGTAAAAATATCACAACATAAAACCCATCAAGAATAGGTCCACATATTATTTACTAGAGATGAACAACGATCGAGAAAGCAAGGCTAACAGTGCCCGCAAAGAATCTTTCCACGCCGACCAAATGCTATTTCGAGAATGATGAGCGAAACTCGAAGCGCACGAGAATGACGAAACGAGACTCGAAAGACAAATGCAACGAACACAGCGAGCGAGAGCGGCAGTTAGTTTTGTTTATCCATATTATTTACCTCTCCTATTCTTACAAAAACAATTATTTCTGCCTCAGACATGGCAACACTATTTGCTTACTAACTAGAGAAAATCTCAATTTCGCAACCATAAATATGAAGAGGTACTTTCCTCAGACCCACGTGATAAGACGTCATGCATAGTGGTGGTTCACAAGGCATTCCAAGTTCCAAGGAGAGTCCAATGAATTATTCAAGTACACTTTTCAATTACTGTGCTGGGCGTGCGACGCCCTAAACTGTAACGGGAATCTTGTTTCAACAGTTTTGCATTATGCTTAACAAATATTGACTCAATCACTTTTTGTGCATGTGAGGAACTTTCGTTTTCACTTACAGCAGGGATTCTCAAACCGCGCGTCGCCGGTATTTGTCTGTGGCGTCGCGACTGTATTATGTATGATGTGCAATGAAACGCAGGATGCAAATTTTCAGAACGTTTATTTTATTCTAATTTTGTATTTTTATATTTAAAAGGATACAAGGTAGTAATGTAAATAACAGTTTCTTTTTAAAAATACCATCAAATCGAATTTGGGCATTTTTTTTAATTTTGGATACAGGGGCGTCGCACGGAAAATGTGACTTATGAAGGGCGGTGCGGTCTGAAACAGCTTGGGTAGGCCTACTCCTGAGTTACAGAACTAAATACAAGGACTCTAGGAACGATATAAAATACAGATTCCCAGTTTAGACTTACACAGATTATTAGACTATTATTATTATTATTATTATTATTACTATTATTATTATTATTATTATAAATATATATAGGATTAATATCATATTTTAATTTGCGATTTTAAACTTCGTATAAACTGATATTAGTTCATGTGAAGAGAATTCTTCTCTCTCAAGGTAATCTAACTGTAGCTAAGGAGTATTTAGTAGTAAAAGTTTATTTTCTTGTCGTTTTATAAGACAGAAAGACAACTCAGGGTCATTGGAACGAGGCTATTGCTCACAATCCCTGCCTTGCCTGTCACGTTGTGAATGCCGTTACCTATCTAATCCTAACCCGATCGTATTTATTGCCAGATTCTTACCTCTCCCTTACTGAATGAGGTTTGATAATATGTATGGTGACAAAAGAATTCACAATTAAGTGTTCAACTGTTATTTGAATCCGGTCACTAAGGTAGTGTACGTACAGTATGGTGGTGAAACTAGAGCCACAACTGATGATTTCTAAATCACATCCTTATGCCGCACTAAGGGCAGTATATTTCTTGGGATTATTACAATTAGGCTACTTTCATTTCATTTATTATTATTATTATTATTATTATTATTATTATTATTATTATTACGTCTATATTATTATTATTATTATTATTATTATTATTATTATTATTATTATGCCTCTATTATATTATTATTATTATTATTATTATTATTATTATTATTATTATACCAGGTGTTTCAGACCATCCATATCAGCCTTTCCTTCTCGAAAACTATAATGATGATACTGGTTGTTCATAAAAAAAATTTGATAACCAAAACCTACGTAAAGAATCGATTGGTGGTAGTACCATTTCCCGTAACAAACCGTAAATAGGAGTACCTGTGGTCAACTTCGAAATTTCAAATGAGAACATGGATCATTGAAGGTACCATTGAAAACTACTTTTAAAAAGAAACAACTTTTATTAAAACTTTTTTTTCTAAATTTTATTGTTTACTCATAAAGCTACAAAAAACGTATCTTCTGAGAAATGTTGTATGTTGTTTATGTACGTACACTCTTCATAGTAAGTGTTCAAAATATGCGCCACCCTGTGCTAAACAATGCTCTGATCACCTCCTAACATCCGTGATTGCACTTCAGCACAGCTGAGAGACCCACAGGTTTCTCTAACTCTTTGTTTCATGTCTTCTCTAGTTGTTGGACGCACTTGATAGACAATAACCCCCTGATTGTAGATAGGTTAAAATTTGTCACGAACAGATTAACACAATAAATGTGTCTTTATTTAATAAGTTATGCTTCTCCCAAACAGCCAGGAAAATTATGATTCATAACTAGCTTTAAAGAAAAAAATCTTGTCTTTTACAAATACTTATCGTTGGCTTACTTCTAAAATCTCTAATTGCATTTGAGGAAATTGTACAAGCGAGCAAAATAACTTCTTATTCTTTTTATACCCTAGCTAACAACTGTTATGCATTTGTTATTTATGAAATATAAAAACATTTGTACCTCCCTCATGCCAATAGCTCTGTTACAGAAAAGAATAATAAAAATATGCCTTAATAAACCTCTTTATTATCCTTCAGAGCTGCTGTATTCAGAATTTAAAGTATTTGACTTCCATCAAATTTATAACAATGTATTACTGAATTTCGTACATAAAAACCGAAACATATTTAATTTATATTCACATAAATATAAAACCAAAAGATCAGACAACATATGCTTGACAGTTTCTAAATGTACCACAAGTGTGGCATATAAACACAGTAGCAACTTCGGTCCAAGGCTTTATAATATGATTACAGATAAATTCCCAAACATACAATTTGCTAATCCTCAGTATTTCAAAAAATCTATTAAAAATTTCTGTTAACAGAGAAAATGTAAAGTTCAATTATTGTGATATGTATTTTTTCTTCTTTTTTCTTTTATTATGTTTTACTCTCTTATTCAATAACATGTCTTAACATTAACTTATGTGGAATGCCCCCTGAGCACGAGTATGTAACTTATTCTTTCTGGGGGTGCTAGTGAGTTCTTACGTAAAAAAAAGCAATATGTATCTTTGTTCTGGCAATAAAGTATTAGTAGTGTTTGTTTATTTATTTATTTATTTAACCTGGTAGAGATAAGGCCGATAGGCCTTCTCTGCCCCTCTACCAGGAGATTCCAACTATAATATGAAGAATAAAATTACAATTAGTATTAAATTTACAATTACAATTACCTACAATTAGTATTAAATTTACAATTACAATTACAATAAAAATCAAAATACGAAAAGATTACCTGACTAATGAAAGCTAGAAAATTTATCATAGAAAAAGAAAGAATATTTTATATTTACTGAATTACAAATTAAACCTAGAATAACAAAATTGTATAGTGATGAAATTACTGGATATTGAAATATTTTGTGATAGATGATTATTATTATTATATTTGCACATTCACGAGGTGTTATCAGCGAACACATTTTGAAAATAAACGCAGATTTCGACATTCGGTAAAAATTGGACTTACGGGGTTTTAGAAATAAGTCGACGATATTATAGGGAAAACATTGACAATTTCACGGCTATTTACATAACACGGTAGGCTTATTATAGTATGCATTCCTTAAAAATTTAAAATTTCTAACTGTATTTAGATCATTAGTCCATTGAACTTGAGCTATACAATTTTTGGGTTACACATAGCCCACTTCGAGGATAAGTTAACACTAACACCAATAGCTGTCATTCATAAGTGAACAGGAAGACTTGGTAAGCTCTGAGTATGGTTATAGCAACATCGTTGACGGGTTTTAACATCATGTTCCGCTATCAAACAAATGTGTCGTTGTGTTCAAGATTGTGTTTTGCAACATATAATCTGTGGGATGTAGAACTGAAGGTCCTTATGGGTCATTCACATACTCGACAAATGAGGGGTGTGTTCGTGCTGTAAGGAATTGCATAATCAGAAAGAAACAAAATGCCTGTCGCAAATCAAACAACTGCTAATCGAAACAAGAGCGTTCGTTGACTTTGTTACCAACGTTTTCCGCCTTCATTTGAATGTAACGATCCGATTACTTTACATAAATTCCTCTTTAAGTATGGATCCAATATCGTGTAACATTCCTTTATGGAACAATAGGAACGTCTTCATTATCATGACGCCAAATGAGGATAGTCATTTGTTTCGTCTGGGATATCGGCCCCGTTTGCATTCCTTTTGAATCAGTATAATTTTGTCAGTTGCTGTTATATCTTGGGCTTCTTCCTACTCAAATACAATATGAATCATGACTATTATTATTATTATTATTATTATTATTATTATTATTATTATCATTATTATTATTATTATTATTATTATTATCAGTTATTGTTATTGTTATTATTATTATTATTATTATTATTATTATTATTATCATTATGCAATTTTGCAATTAGAATGTTAGCACAGTCTAGTATATACAGTCACGAAGCTCAATACGTAGTAAATATGCATCCATAGATAGTTGCTGACCACTAGGATCGCTAATATCGCCTCATTACAGACAATGCGAAATAGTACCGGCACAGTCAATTGTTTCTAGCACCCTCACAACTCAAGCTTCGTGACTGTATATACTAGACTGTGATGTTAGGTCTAATGGTCATTACCTTATTCTTTCTCTATGTCTGATTTTTGCATTAGTGAGATCGAAACTCGAATATACTTCTGTAGTTTGGAATCTGTTACAACTGACTGGGCTAAATTTGAAAGTAACCATCGAAAATTCGTATCGCTATGTTCATACAAATTTCTACCCAGGTGCCTCTAGGAACAGTTATGTGCTGACATAGCATCTTGGGAAACGATGAGTTAAGTTGACTGCAATACGGAGTATAGGACTACACTGAGGCTTCGTTGCTAGTGGCAGAAGATGAAGGTATACAGAAACATCAAAACTCAAGGAGCGTTGTTTACTGCGGAATGAGTGTTGACCTTGTAATTCAGAATCAGGCACGGATCTTTGAGTTTAATATTATACAACTATGTTGGTCGTCTATGAACATAAACACTGCTTGCAAGGAACGATGGGTTACATAAGAATATTTATAAGAAATTAAATAAATAGTATATTAAAAATTAAAATAATCTAATTATTTAATCTTATTTAATGCAATGTGCTATCGTAACATATTTTTAAATAATTTTGTCTTAATGTTACATAGATTAACAACTTTTTATTTGTGTATTTTTCAACAAAGTGGATATTTTGTAGTTTAAAGAACGGGATGCCAGTCTTTACCATAACCTCACACAAATCCAGTTAAAATTGTGATTGTTTATTTGAAATGGAATTACCTGTTGGCAGATCTTCATTTTCGTTTTTCGACGCAAGTTTTCTATTTTGTGTGTGTTTTCTAGTGTTAAAATGTCTCTGTATCCGCATATTTACGCTACACAGTTTGCCTCCAAATTCTGTCACAAATTGATGCTTCTTAGATCCCTTTTATTCGTCGTGATATACTACAGATGCACTATCTATGCAGATAAAGTGTACTGACGGGTAGTTACAAACTATGTGTGTGTCGTGGTGAAAAAACAGTTGTTTATTTCATAGTGTTCCTCCCTACATAGTCTGTTGTGTACATGTGTCGCTCTTGCAGCTATATACAAGCTTATGTTCCAGCATTCAGTTAAATTGCATTCACAGTGTTCCCCTCAATCGGTCCTGAAGATGCTTTTATTCTATTGGGTTATTTTACGACGCTGTATCAACATCAAGGTTATTTAGCGTCTGAATGAAATGAAGGTGATAATGCCAGTGAAATGAGTCCGGTTTCAAACACCGAAAGTTACCCAGCATTTGCTCGTATTGGGTTGAGGGAAAACCCCGGAAAAAACCTCAACCAGGTAACTTGTCCTAACCGGGATTCGAACCCGGGCCACCTGGTTTCGCGGCCAGACGACCTGACCGTTACTCCACAGGTGTGGACCTGAAGATGCTATGTCTGGTTATGAGAAAATTTGTGATTATTTTAAATGTCATACTTTATACTTCAGACGCCAAGATCTTGATTCCCTATTTTTATTCAAGCTCCTTAAAAATAACATAACCTGTGATTCTTTCATAAACAACGTTAGCTTTCGTGTTCCTATGAAAGGTATGAGAAATCATGTCTTCAACATTTAAAAAAATCCTTCATTAGAATATAATAATAGCGCTGAATACGACATCTATTGTCACATGCGATTACATGCAGCACGTTATTCACAAACAAGTGAAGACAGAACTTCACGCCAATTAAACTCACGTCTTGTGGCAGGCTGTGCCGCCATTCCCTAACCATGCCATCGCGGTTTGAACAGAACTTGATCTAAATCTAGCGTGACTAAACTCAGCCACATTTTTTGCAATTATATTGTCTTCAATAAAGGTAAAGAAATGTTCCCCTCATTTACAAACTTTCCCTCGCCAGTACCGGTCTGCGGTCTACCTCTGCTTTTTAAAATATTTCCCTTTGTAAACATTCCCATCATCTTTGTCGGACTGTTCTCTCTGCTCTCGTAACTCAGTGAAGCGTTTCAGTATATTGGCAAGGGAACATCGTAACAATGGTAGACACTTTCCTAATGTCGATACACGGGTTTATTTTAGTTTATTTTAGTAGGCCTATCTAGTGCTAAAATGTTTGTGCGCAAAAAACTTGCTCCATGCACTTCTTTTGTTATTCTTTCTATCTTCATCTTTGCCAAATATTTTCTTCTCCGTCTATACATTTTCTACTCATTTCTTTTTCCTCTGCTTCTATTTCGCTTCATATGACTAAGCCTACTTCTTATTATGTGTAACTTATTTTCCTGTTCTCTGTGACCTTCCTCACGACTGAGGATCGTGAGGAAGGTCACAGTACGACTGACAGTATCGATAATTTAATTTCTATAAAACGGTATTTCTCCTCCAATAATTATTGCTGTATATAATGACCAAAAAAACTGCATAAACTGCATATGATGTTTGAATTGAAGGAAGCTGATTATGAAGAAAGTACAAGTTTTTATTATGTAGCCTATATTAGCAGAGATGGAAATTGAACTGAAATTATTATCTAGACAGAGGTCCGTTTTACTCTTAACGGCGGAGTTAATATTCAATTCTTCACACATTCCATTGCTCCTTAAGTTCATTTTATACATTAGCACTGCTGACTGATAGCGGGTTTTCCCTAACTAGGTTTTGGCTTTCATGAAGAACCTCTGCAACCCAAATATCACTAATTCTTCATCTTCCAGATTTCATTTTATCACGAACTGAACCAGTTTCTTCAAACTTATTAAATTAAAGCATGGTACAAAGGAAGTGTCCGAGATGAATTTTTATCCGAAATCTTCTTATTCCGGCACTGAAGTTTCTACCACATTCATAATAACATTACATCAAACCAATTCTTGTTTGAAGATTTAAGACCATTTTTTCATACTTGGAAAATGTATGTAATAAAGGAAGCATGTGACTAACAAAATTCTATTTATTTTTTTATGCTCGACCATGCCGAAATGTACTAATTATACACCTGGTAGCAGTCCTTTAATGCTTGTCATTAAAGTACACCTATTCATTAAAGTTCAGGTTTTCGATTATTCTCGGATATGCAATCGAAAGACAACTAGAGAAAAGTCACGGAGGCTGGAAATCCAATACTGTCGCAGAAGGTTATGTTCTGTTACTATAATAATTAATGTTAATTGTAAATAGTATTCAAATAAATTCAATTTGTCATCTCGTTTTTCAATTCTCAATCAATTTCCAGGTTATATTAAAATTAATGTTCATGTCATTCTCTAGATTATATCAAGGTCAATGATATTCGTTCCTCGGAAAAAAATCAATACTTTCGCGTCTGCGCACATCTCACAATTTAGGTCAGTTCCGCTCCTCACTTACATAACCATAACATGAATATTTATGAATAATTTCAAGTTAGAAATATGGTCGAGCATAAAAAGTCGTATGAAACTAGCCTATAATGGAAATTAAGACGCTCGTATGAAAATTATGAAACTCGCTTGCGCTCGTTTCATAAACAAACATACTCGCGTCTTAATTACTACCATTATAGGCTCGTTGCATAATGTACTATTTAAGCTTAACTGTTATATCATAGCAATGAAAACATTTATTTTGTCATAAAATAACTAAATCCCGTTCCTTTACACATTGCATAGCCGCTTAGTTCAATAGATACTTAGTGGAATTGATATTTTAACATAATTTAAACCTCTGGCATAGAACCCCCGAATTTATCTTCGTCCTCATCGTAGCTAATAAAATGTATTCTCATCCAGAGGCAGATTTAATTAATCCGGTGTTCTCCCAATCAGATACTGAATTCTTTAACGTATTTAAATCTACTAAACGGGACTCTCGTCAATCTTCCTAGATCTAAATATTTAATTGAGCACTGCCGGGTCCAAGAATGGAGTCAGGGCAATGACACGTGAGTCAGCAGGTGAGTTATGACGCCTGATGATTTGTTCTTGACCTCAGAGTACGCGCGATGTGCGTAGGACACGTGTTATTAAAGTGCGTAGGCCTGACCACTTCTTCGCACGTAGGTTGGCACAACATCAGGGCACACCAAAGTGCGGCGCACTGTCCAGTGGCTAACCATGAGTGCATAAAGGGCATGGAGGAAAATTGTATAAATTGTTTAGGCTGGGAATATTTCGTTTAATTTTTATAATTTATTTAACAGTCGTTTGGACAATAGGAATTATTTTCGCCTTCGTAATCATCATAGAGATTGGATTTCGAGATGAACAATTGTGATCTTTTCTAGACTATGATTTTTCATTATTCAAATACCCTGGAACCTGCAGATCCTATTCAATGTACAGTAGTGATAAAATAAACCGGACCGACGGAATAATCGAAGTCTCCGAAATGAGCCACTGCGCATGCCACGCCCGCATTCACAAGATAGCGAGTAATCTATTGAAATTGTTGTAGTTTCGACTGCTGACGTAGCCCATTTCGAAAGCCATTAGAAAATACTTACTTACTTACTTACTTACTTACTTACTTACTTACTTACTTACTTACTTACTTACTTACTTACTGGCTTTTAAGGAACCCGGAGGTTCATTGCCGCCCTCACATAAGCCCGCCATTGGTCCCTATCCTGAGAAAGATTAATCCAGTCTCTATCATCATAAACCACCTCCCTCAAATCCATTTTAATATTATCTTCCCATCTACGTCTCGGCTTCCCCAAAGGTCTTTTCCCCTCTGGCCTCCCAACTAACACTCTATATGCATTTCTGGATTCGTCCATACGTGCTACATGCCCTGCCCATCTCAAACGTCTGGATTTAATGTTCCTAATTATGTCAGGTGAAGAATACAATGCGTGCAGCTCTGCGTTGTGTAACTTTCTCCATTCTCCTGTAACTTCATCCCTTTTAGCCCCAAATATTTTCCTAAGAACCTTATTCTCAAAAACCCTCAATCGCTGTTCCTCTCTCAAACTGAGAGTCCAAGTTTCACAGCCATACAGAACAACCGGTAATATAACTGTTTTATAAATTCTAACTTTCAGATTTTTTGACAGCAGACTAGACGACAAAAGCTTCTCAGCCGAATAATAACAGGCATTTCAATATTTATTCTGCGTTTAATTTCCTCCCGAGTGTCATTTATATTTGTTACTGTTGCTCCAAGATATTTGAACTTTACCACCTCTTCGAAGTATAAATCTCCAACTTTTATAGTTCCATTTCGTACAATATTCTGATCACGAGACATAATCATATACTTAGTGCCATTAGAAAATAAGCTGGTAAAATTCATATTCTGGGAATAATAAGTTAATTAAGTAGTAAAATATCGTTGCAATCGAAAAGTATTGAAAATAAATTTGAATAAGGAACAAAAAAAAGTTTTCTTCCCAGGCAGGATTCGAACCACGAAAGTCTTAGTTATCAGTCTATCGTGCTCTGGAGTGAACAAGGCTCTGAAATCAGCTACAAGGGTCGGTCCGATTTTTTTTGCCACTACTGTACGTAAAAGAAAACAATATATTGACTAACAAGAAAGAATATAAAAATTAAGGATCGTGGCCCAATTAAGGGGAGATTCCATTGAAAATCATGAAAATTTTCAAAAAAAAAAAATATATATATATATTATTATTATTATTATTATTATTATTATTATTATTATTGCCAATTTCACTTCTTTAGAATATATATTTTCATACCCCAAATGTGCTTAGTTAAATTCTGATTACAAATATGTTTAATTTTTTGTTTAATTAAGGCTGTAAGGCTGCGTGACATTTACAGAGCTGTCAATTTTTTTTCATCAAAGAATTTTTTTTACAAATTTCTGATTTACAAATCTAGTAACTTTTGTTCTAAAGTTGGGTCCCTGAAGTTACTAGATGAATGTAACAGAGGAGAATTGTAATTTACATAAACAATCATTTTAGTTTCAAATTCATTTTTCCGTAAGTTTATTTTTCCTGGTTCAACACCAACTTTTTTATGTCAAATATTGATCAACCTGGAAGAAATTTTTACTGTAAATATTTATGAGGTAGTTGCATGTTTCTGCATTTATTTTGTCAGAAATGCTGCTAGTTTATTTTATTAGTATTTTTTTCATGAATTATAGGAAAAAAACATTTTTAAAATTTAAATTTTTTAAATGAATAAATGAAATATTTCATAAAATGAATGCATAGAAAATGTTTCTCTATGTCTTGTGAATGCAACCAAAAAAAAAAAAACGAAGCTTAAAAATTGAGATCCTCTACTAAAAACATGGGTTTTAAAATATTTCTAAAAATAATGAAAAAAAATAAAAGATCAAAGCCAAAAACATTCGGAAGTTCAAAATTTGGATTTTGTTAGTCCTTTACATAGTAAACATGCTCTCAAAATTTGGTTGAAAAAATTATTAGGAAAAAAGTTGTCATTTGAAGTGGAGTGTACCCTTATGTGTATCATTATAATTTTGAAAAGAAGATAAAATCGTTTCGTTTATGTGGTGAAATTTCTTTAACGGCCATTGAAGGTTTGTCATAACTCACCTTCATTTTATAATTCTGTTTTTTTTTTTTTTTTTTTCGCCAGAGGCCTCTACGATCTAATGAGACATTCTCCTGCAGAATCATTTGCAGTGTAATAAAACGTTGGTCCGCAGGGACATCTATATGCAAATCAAGGAATCTTAGTGGAGTGAAGAACAGTATTAGAATAAGGATAATATCTCGTGAGACTGTAAAGATCTCTGGTAGATAAAACAGTAGAAAGTGGAAAGTGTGAGGGCTAACTCAATAAGTTAATATAGCTCTGTGCATCCGGGGCTGAGTAGCGATTGGACTCTACGAGAAAATGGAAGAAAGATAAAAGTAAAGAAAGATAAGATGATTTAATTGATTTTTAATTTACAGAAAACAAATACAATATGTGTAAAGGTTCGGACAGAGGAAAAATGACAAAAAAATTGCGATTTCGCGACATTACATGGGGCTCAGGATTGATTAACTATCTATGTGAGCTCCAAGGCTATTGACTACTTGTCTCGACCCTGGGTGCGTCATCTCGGTGGAAAGACTGAGATAATTTTGAAAGAGAGACATACAAGGAAGGTAATCTATTACTAAGCACAAGGCCCTTAGTCACAGGATTCGGGACGAGTTTTGTTTGTCTATCAGTAGCACCATTCTTATAATCATCTAAGCACGAACTCGAAACTGAATAAAATTCCGTCCTTTACAGAAAGAGAAGGGATTAGAATCATGACCACCAGATTCTCACAGTTCTTGTCGTCAAGGTCGAGACACCGTCAGCCGGAAAACGTACAAATTTTGAATTTGGAACAAAGTTAAGTTTACTGTGAGGAGATCAAAGGATAGCAAGTCAAAGATTTCAGGCCAGATACAATCTAAGTTAATTTGTAAAAGGCGGGGAAGTGTTTCAATCTCATGATGAACATATCCAATTCGATACGCTTTAAACTGACAAGAAGAAAAGTTACAAAATCCAAGTGTTTCCTCATATACTGTACAGCCCTGACCTGGACCAGCCTTCATTTGTCTCTATCTTGATCTTGTAAAGTGGGCGATCTAGCTGCAGAGAGCAGCACTGTCGGACATTGATCTCTTAAACCATTAACGATTTTTTCGTAAGAATGTTCATTATCATATTGGAAACCCCGTCAGCAATAATTGTAAAAGAGAACGTTTTCCTGCACGGCAAGCAAAAATTACCAAGTATTAAGAAATATCTATCAAGTTTGTTCAGTTATTGCTTAACGTAGTTCGGTCAACGTTCTGGCGATTCAGTGAGTTGATCTGCGTTGGCTGAAGGACCATGTTCGAGTCTTACGCAAGATACGACCATTTATAACGTAGGTAAACAGGTGTGGAAATAACATTTTGAAATACTTCAGAGAAAGGAAAGGTCAACGGCTGTTGTCACTTAACATAAAGTCATACTGCACCAAATTCTACAATACTTACTGCTATGTTCGTCGTATGATAATTGAAAGTAGGATTTCTCCATTACTGCACAAGTGGCAGCGAGACTTGATATAAAACAAGTGAAAACGAACTTTTCATACCTCAAAGAGATTGGATGTACGCCCCTTCTCTTTCATTATTTGTCCTGTATTGTGCCTTAAATGGTTCCTTACGCCATGCTGACCACATTATGAAAGAATCCATCTGCTTGTGAATTTCTAGTGTTGATTCATAATTATCATGCAAGAGGAGATGGAATGAGCCAAAGGGCGAAATTTTAGACGAGAGATAATGTTAATGAAGTAGAAATAATTCAAGTTATTGGACAGATTTTCGAAAAGAGAATTTATTTACTACGTTTTCATGGAGTATTCAATTCGATCTGAATACAATCCGTACTGAATACGATCCCTGTTTTCATGCAATTTTCGATACGTATTGAAAACGATTTGAGTACGGAAGCTGAAGTTTCGAAAGCAGTTATGTTGGTTAACATGTCATCGACACATTAGCGTGTTGGTCACTCTGTAGGCATTAGCTATAAATAATGTTGCGTTTACCAAATGAGGCGCATGAAAACTTAATATCCTGGCTGTTAATGAATAATGGTAATATTGACTTTTAGGAAAACATGAAATATTATGTTTTACAACACTCTTTTCCAACACACTTATTTCCCTTGCTGTTGGTAAAACAGCTGACACATAAAACAAATGACGATCGATCACGCGATTAGCGTATTGAGATAGAATTGAAAACGATACCCGTTTTCATGGAACTCAATTCGAACTGAATACGATCCGATCTCACTTTTTAGGCGTATCGACCTTGAGACTCAGATCGAATTGAATCCCCGTTTTCATGAAGATTTCAATATGGTAAGTGTAATCAGATCGATCTGAATACTCCATGAAAACGTAGTGATTCTTTATACACCAAACTGGACTCAATCCAATTGGATTAAATATAAGTATTGACAAAAATCCTTTTCACACACGCTTTATAATTAATAATAATAATAATAATAATAATAATAATTAAGGTATTGAGACCTTCTCTTTCAGTCAACCAGATCTAAAATTAAAACGAATGCATAAGTAATAATATTATTAATAATAATGATAATAATAATAATAATAATAATAATAATAATAGATACGTTCTGAGATACTATTATTGAAACTTATCTAAGTTACCAGTTAATCTGAATACATTAGAAATTTAAAGATAATTACTTGGGACTATCATTTATAAAGTAAAAATACAATTATTTAGATATTTAAATACAACCACTGTTCAACGAATTAGGAGAAAATCAATTCAGGAAACTAGTCTGAAAAAAACTCAAATTATTGAATATTCCTTATAAGTATTACATTTAGGAGCGAATTAAAGATGTTGTTGATTTTATTTTCCCAATTATATAATTAAACGTATTATCGCTAGAAAGAACCTTACATTATAAAAGATCCAGATGACTTCACACCAGTTACCTCATTGGTTATGACCACGTATTTACGCATAATGGTATTTCTTATTTTCATATGCTACTCTACGACTAAACTTAAATGAATTAAACAGTGACATTGTCCTAGGAATGTCAGGAATTTTATTTATTATGCCATTATATCCTACCGGGTAGCTTAAAAGGTTATGTCAGTAAGTTGCAGATGAGAAGACTGGTCACTTACAATAAGAAATGGAAATACACACTGTTTTTCAAGCTATGAATCTTTAATTATTGTTTTAGAAAATGTATTACTTCAATTGCAGTAAGTAAATCCATTATATCGAAACAATAGTTATAGCAAACAAAGTAACCCTCGGAGTACGCTGCTAATTTTGAAATTATTGAGCACTTCAAGCAGTCTCAGTGGAATTTAACAGCGAAGTCTCCGTTTTTTTACATCACAGAATGGTGCAAAATGTAGAAAAACATCATTAGACTATACCTCTCACTCCGATAACATTGACATAACCTTTGAATAACGGTGAGTTATCTTTCTTCTATTAATTAATTATTATTCGGGAAAATAGTCTTATTAAGTATCACGCCAAGTTTACAGTTTCTTTGGACTATTTCGTTTATATGACGTCATTCCATTTTCGACCAATGAGGTTTAGTGAAATTTTGAATTCCAACCAATTACAGTCATATATCGCGGTAATTTCTGCAGCTCGATTTATCACTATCAATTTATCGCATGGTCGTTCTTTTTTTTTCGTCAGTGTCGCCAACTGTTTCCACGTAAATTGATGAGCATAAATCCATTGTACTAAATAAAGTGCGAAATCCTACTTCTATATCTACATATTCTAATTCCATGTCCATTATATCTAAAGAAAATGACACTCCTTCATAAAATTGTTCATTTAATAAAAGTATCAATCAGGTTATTGGTAATTATACTATAAAATGTTTAAATTAAATTATGATTTCAACAGATAATGAAAACGTATTTCTGTTATAACAAGAGAAAAACGCAATACATGTAATTAACATTTTTAAACCTGTATTTCCCTTTTCTCAATTCGCATTACTGAATAACATTCAATTTCTTTATTGCAGTAATCGTTATTCATCTATTTCGTCTTCAAAATATCTGAATAGGTTAAGTATTCATAAATATACAATAGTATTAACATTTAATGAGCAAATTTTAGGGACATATTATTATGTACATTTTTATTTTATTCACGAAATAGTCCTAATAAATCTCAGACCTCTCGTGACATTACTATAGATAATTTCACTTCCGCTTCGCGCTCTTAAATGTATCGACGAAATAAACACCTTTACGGTGTTAGGCCTACCCATAATAATAGTAGTACAAACAATATTACGTAGAAAAAACTACATTTAGCTGTATAAAGGACTTCCAGAAAATTAATCAAATCAAGAATGTAGCAATTCAGTCGGAATTAAACAGTTTTGAATTTAGAGAAAAAAGGCAGAGAGGGATTTCACAACTAAAATTATGTCCGGTGAGAATTTTCCAAAGAAAACCTCGGTTAAAAGACGTGATGTAGGAAGACTGACAAACAGATTATTACAGTAAGAGGCCGTGACCTAGACATTGCAGAAGAAAATGATAAATGGAAAGAGATTTCTGCGAAAATTACCTACGATGATGACAGCTTCACAAATAGATTTTGCTCACTGACGAAGTATTATATAAGAATGGAAACCAAGAACAAAACTAATTATAAATATAAACGTTATTCACCAGTTCCCTTATTTCATAACACCTTCAAGGTATTAAGACAACGTAATGATGTTTGAACACAGTAAAATAAAAATAAAATTAATGTGGAATAGGGATTCCTCTCTTCCATTTTGCGCACAATACATTTCATAGGATTTTTACGGGGATCGAACACCACACGCCACCTTACTCAACCACAGCTGAGCCAATATTGTTGCCCAAATACTTTTTACAAGTTTGCATTCAAACAGTTGAGTAACACATTTGTTTTGGCAACGTCTGTCAACTGTTGACTCAATTCACAAAGGCGGAATAGACAACCTACATACAACAGTTTACACAGAAAAAACTAAAGAAAGTCATCAATCAGCGAAACATGAGATGTGAAATCCGACACCACATTTCTTGTGCGTAGTGTGCGCAGTTCCGCTTCACTGAGAGTTACTGATATTCATCACGATACGGACTACAAGTCAATAACTCTCTCTCCTTTGCCACATTCGTTTAACCTGAATGACAAAACCTCCCATGAAGACATGTACCTCAGAGAAATTCTACACTTTTTATGAGTTAATCCAACTAGTTTTTTGACAGACACAGTTTATCATCATCTACCTACGTTCAAGATTGGGCACTTCGGACCTGCTGCGTTGCGTTCTCATTTCCATAACGACCATGAATTAGCACAAAATATTCACAAATAGTGGGGCTCATTGTAATGTAGTCAACATACTGTAAGGCAGCCGTGGCGAAAAGGCCACGGTGCGCCGAGCCACTGTGTAAGCTGCAACGTGCATAGCACCTATGGAGGGAGGCGGAAAACCGAAGGGGAAGTTAATGTTTAGGACGTGTAACGAAGAAAGAAATGAACAAGAAAACATAGGACACATTATCACAACCTAAAATTAACTGTCTTCAGAATGTCTCTGCGACAAAGTTTCAAAATCAGGAATTATGTCACTTACTTCCAATCGTAGTTGATCACGAAGGTATTTGTCTGTCAGTCGTGATCTAAATTTGATTTTTACTATTTTCATTGTTGAAAATAATTTTTCACAAACGTAAGTTACAGCGAACATGGCTTCAACAGAGATAGCGAAAGAACGAAGCTTCAAATATTTATTTTTTTCCAAAGATTTGAAAAGTTCAATATCTGTCAAGTCCATACATCTAGCTTTCATTTAACGTCACATTGTAAATTTGTGAGTTTAAATTGAAAATCTAACCGCATTATTCGTACATCTGCTATAAAAGAATCGATGTACAGAGATGATAATGATAATGATGATAATAATAATAATAATAATAATAATAATAATAACAACACTTAACCTTTTAATGTTTCATCAATAACATGTAGTAACTTATAATGCCGTTTTATGTTATACAACCGTTTTCCTAGTAATATTTGTGAACAAATCATACATTTAATATTTTCATCATATTGTAAGCAAAAGAATGCATCCTCCCATCCTACTCGAAACTTTCGTTTTTTATAGAGGTACATGGTTTCGAGAGAGACATTGCGACGATACGCCACTCGCAGGTCCGAGACAAATACAAATAGAACGGAGTTTGACTCCAGTGAATGAGAGGGTGGGGGTTGTAGGTAGGAAGCGAGAGAAAAGCACTGCGAACCACAATGTGCTCGTGAGTCGCATTTTCGCCGCGGCTGGTGTAAGGCAATCGCTTGAGACAAAACATGAAGCAAACACGACGTATATGATATTTCGACTTCTTTATAATCTGTTATTTAAAGATCATTTATCAGCGGCGATATTATCTACAGTCGGAGTCATTGGTGACAGATGGTATTTGGCGAGAAGAATTCGAGAATTTGCGATGGAATTACCTCATATTCGCTTTACAATTACTGGGGAAAATCTTGAGGGTAGAGTTATCAATTTCCACATCAATAGTACTAACCTACTAACAAATGTCCTAATTTAAAGCTAAGATTCTTCTATAGTCAAACAACATTGTATTATCTGCGGCAGAACCACATATTTATTCATTACTTTACAATGTAATAGGGACTATATTTTCACATACTCATCCATTTCCCATTGTATGTTCATGTACTCAAAGATTAATGACGATCTTTTGGATTTTTTGGTCCTGGCCGCATGAAAATAGTTTTCGATTGCTTGGTCCCTGGATGCATATTCCCTATGTATTGAGCTTCGTGACTGTATTTACTAGACTGTGGTAATATTCACTATTTTATACATATTTCTGAACTACTGCGAATTCTTAACAACTCATTAATACATTGTTTTAAATGATACTTACATTATTTTAAATAATATGGAAATTTAATATGAATATTACTGTATGTTGAATTATTAAAAATAACTACTGGTTATCACTTACATGCCTGTCGGAGTGAATAATTTTCCCTACTTTTAATTATTTTGACAATATCGGACTTTTGGGTGGGCCCGGAACCTAGAGATCTATCCGCTGAAATTGTCACTGCCACTGTATACAAATATGCGTCACATGTTATTCTCTTGATTATTTTGTGAATTTATAAAGTTTTATATTTCTTTCTGAATGTCTAGTAATCCATTCTTGAATATATTTGCCTTAATCATCATGAAAACGTTACTTGTGTTTCATTTCCTTATTTTTTCAGTTAAAACTGACATGATTCTTATACTATATCTGTCTGTAACTGTTAAATTCAATATCGCGTGCTTAAAATTATTGTCGAACAAGTCTCCCAGCTACACGCGAAAAAGACGTAATGTAAAAAGGTATTTATATACATAACAAGATTTAATTATTGCTTATTTCTATAGTGGAATAAATTAGTCACTGTACCAAACCAAAGAGAAAGGTAGGGCCTATAAGATAAAATATGTAGGAATTTTTGAATTTTTACCATTAGGCCTACTTTTTTTCATTTCACCTATCAAAGTGGAGATAATACATTTTTTCTCCGATAATGACGGCTGAGGCAACGTTCTTGGTGAAATGTGAAAGTTAAACGGACAATAACGGTGCGGAAGAAAAGTGATGATGAGAGGTTAGGAGACCTCAACGCTTTACGTGACGTCACCTCGATTCAATCGATTCACTTCGCTGCCAAGACGTACGAGATTAGGCAACCATTCAACAAAAAATTAATTATTCCGCTGAAACCAGTTTTTATTGCCAACTACTATCACCAGACTTTCACAGTGATTAATTATGGTAAAGTTTTCGGAAACTTATCTCGAATGTCTTAATCTATCATATTTCCACGCATGAAGCTCGGAATTAAAAGCCACGATGTATTTTATGGTTGGAAATGACGATGAAGGGAAAAAATGAGTGTCACGAAAATACCGGCACCTCTTGTAGTGTCACAGCATTTCAATTCTTTTTGCCATTTTACGAAAGTTATTAATGTTCATAGTTTATTTTCTTCAATTATTATTCAAAAGACCTTACATAATTTACTATGCACTTAAATGAGAAATCGAACTTCCGTTTTGTAGATTGCATATAAAATATAAGTAAATATGACATAATTTTACGTAAATTCACATAAAAAAGACTACGGTATTCTTATAATGTAGGCGTAATTATTTATAATAGATTACTTTTCTACTTACGATAATCTGTATGAAAAAGTGATTTATGTTTTAATTGTTTATGAGATTATAAGAATATTCCTTTCCTTTCAAATTCAGTAGTAGTAGTAGTAGTAGTAGTAGTAGTAGTAGTAGTAGTAGTAGTAGTAGTAGTAGTAGTAGTAGTAGTAGTAGTAGTAGTAGTAGGCCTAATAATAATAATAATAATAATAATAATAATAATAATAATAATAATAATAATTCTTTATTTATACTGGCAGAGTTAAGGCGATAGGGCCTTCTCTTACACTCTACCAGGTCACAAAGTATACAAGCAGTTAAAATTTAACAAAAAGTTAAAGAACAGAATACTAACATATTACAAAAAAATAATAATAATAATAGCATAATAAAATCGACACTACGCAACATGAAAATAATACGATAATTGAAAAAGAAAGTAAAATACATTGGAATATAGTAAAAGCAACTCATTTAGTACAAATGGTTAATATGGAAAACGTAAGGTAGAATATAACAAAATGGAATGTAATAAAATAATAATAAAAAATAAAAGAAATACGAATATTAATTAAAATTCACAATAAAAAGGCTATGATAATAAATTCATCGGCTGATAAAGAGAACAAGAAGGGGAACGGAAGGAAAGAAATTTATAGCCTATATTTTTACAAAACTATCGCAGAGAAAGGGGCTTATAACTGAAAGGAATCTGAATTGAAAAAGTGAAATTTTAATTTATTTTTGAAACTAGACAATGTCCGACAGTCTCTGGCATGTTGTGGTAGAGTTTTCCAGAGATGAGCTGCAGAGACGGTGAAAGATGAAGAGTAGAAGAATGTCCTGTGTTTAGGAATGGAGAGTGTGATATGGTAGTATACCACATAATAAATAAAATTAACCCTAGCGATCCTATGCTGCTGATGCAAAACCTTGCTCCTACTGCTACTTTGACACAGTTCTCCCTCCCTAAAGGAGTACCAATTCGATTACGTCCATTTTTTGGTTTTCACTTTCAAAATTTTTCTACGTTCCTTCAGTGGAATGGCGACACACGGACTGAGACAATTGGTCTACTGGCTTGGAGCTCACATAATTCAGAGATATCAGTGCATAATTTTTTCGTTTCGATGTTTGTACTTATTACGCATGTATATTTTTGAAGTGATGCTTAGTTCAGAGCCTTATGAGAAACGATAGCAATGTAGCGTTGGCCTGTAAGGATAATTTTATTTTTTTTTATGGTTTGAATGCCGATAAATTAATAATTATATTACACAAAGAATATCCCAATACCATGATGGTTATTACCTTGCATTGTGTCTTTCCAAACTACAACCAAACTAATAGAATACATTCCTTTCCTATCTATCTATTACTGAGCCAAGATACAGAATTTTACATTTTAAAATAATAATAATAATAATAATAATAATAATAATAATAATAATAATAATAATAATGATAATAATAATAATAATAATAATAATAATAATAATCTCCTTTTTCCCTTCCAGTCCTCAAAACAGGCAATATTTCCCAAGACTCGGGAAATTTCCAGCCAACTGGCATCACAGTTTCCGGTTTATTCCTTTCAAAGATTGAAAACGAGTAGGCCAAGAATAATTCTGACGGGAAAGCCGAGAAAAAGACGTTACGTACTCTATAATACTTAAGAGGAAAAACCAGCCCACGAAGAAAAATGTTTAAAATGACATAAATCCTATGCGACTTTGTTCATACGTGTCTTCTTCCTGGCTACAATATTTTGTCTGGTATTGTGAACAACTGTGCGAGTGATATCATGTACTGAAGTGTCCTACCAGGGAGATTCCATAACAAAGTTCTGTATCGATTAGATAGACTTAAGGAGTTAGGTACAACTTATAGTAAAATTTTTGGAAATATTCAACATTTTTTTCCTCCATTACTGTATCTTGTACAATAATGAAAATTGGTATGTATAAAACACTGTCTTTCTGCTATATGAAAAAAAAATATATTTTTACGATTAAAAAAATTACTTCAATTATTTTTTTTTCAAAATTAAAAATGGTGACAGTTCACTGTGCAGTGATGAAGCTTTTCCCTCATAACTCATAAACTTTTAAATTTTTTCATGTTATCTCTCTTTTATTTTATTGCTGAAACTCATATTTGCAATATCATGCTCTTTCAACTACATTCCTTAATAAATATATTTTTTTAATTTTGTGTTGGAAGAAAATACTGATATTTGACCATTTTTAAACGAATTTATTTTTTATCAAACAATCTATCAAAGGTAGAGAAGTGATCTTGCATCATATTTTTCATATGATATGTATAAATACACACAAAAAAATTCATCACAGAATGTTGGACAGTTTTTGAGTTATGTGGGAAATGCTTCATCACTGCACAGTGAACTGAATTTTGATAATGTAAATAATTTTTTTAATCGTAAATTTTTTTTTTTTCATATAGCAGAGGGACAGTGTTTTAAACATAGCAATTTTCATTATTGTACAAGATACAGTAATGGAGGAAAAAAATGTTGAATATTTCCAAAATTTTACTGCTGTAAGCTGTAAATAACCCCTTAACCTATGCACATTTGTGCGCAGTTGTTCCTTCATTCAATATTTTGCCTGGGCGCATGCAATATTTAAATTACCATAACTAACAGCAACTGAGTCTTAACATTACAACTAGGCAACGTTGCTAAAGCGCGAATGGCTCATGCTGTTCTGGGAGGCTAAAAATTGTCGCGATCTCCATAAACTAGGTTGCATGAAAAGAGGTATAACAGTGGAAAAGGTGCTGTACACATAAACAAAATTTTCTTTTACAAATTTTAAAGATATTATCTTTTATTTCAAATTATAAAAGTTTTTAAACTCGACCATGCCGAAATGTAGTAATTATACACTTGGTAGCAGCCCTACACCTATTCATTAAAGTTCAGGTGTTCCACCAATCAGAAAATAGCATTGTAGCGATATGAAAGCGCAAGTTTCGATTATTCTCGGATATGCAATCGAAAGACAACTAGTTCTGTTACTATAATAATTAGCGTTAATTGTAAATAATATTCAAATAAATTCAATTTGTCATCTCGTTTTTCAATGTCTAATTCAATTTCAAGGTTATATCAAGATTAATGTTTATTTTACTCTCTAGATTATATCAAGGTCAATGTCGACATTTGTTTCTCGGAAAAAATCAATACTTTCGCGTCTGCGCACATCTCACAATTTACGAGGTATTGCACAAGGTCAGTGCTGCTCCTCAGCCAGATAAGAATAACATGAATACTTATGAATAATTTCAAGTTAGAAATATGGTCGAGCATAAAAAGTCGTATGGAACTTGACTATAATAGTAATTAAGAAGCTCGTATGAAAATTATGAAACTCGCTTGCTCTCGTTTCATAAACATACTCGCGTCTTAATTACTACCATTATAGGCTCGTTGCATAATGTACTATTAACGATGAGCAATAGAAATGAAGACTGTTTATGACGACAACCAATACTAAACGCTCGTTTTCTGTTGTTGTGCAGGATGTTGCACGTACTCGCGGGTCTGCTGTTGGTGTCGCTGTGCGCTGCAGCAGTGCCAGACCCTCCCAAGGGCGTGGTGGGCGCGCGCAAGTACGCCACCAACCTGCACGACTGTAACGGCGCCGTGGCGTTTTCGAGCGCCGGAGCCCTCGCCCCTACCAAGGAGGACGCCGGCAAGCTGAGCTTCCGTAGCGCCCTGGCTGACAAGGGCATCGGCTGGAGCCGCGAGTCCGGAGAATTCACCTGCTTCTGCCCTGGACTGTACCAGTTCGCGTTCGCAGGCAGCGGGAAGACCGCCGCCACCAGGTTCGTATCCCTCACTATACTACTTACTCCAACCCGCGCACTGCGATTAAACGTCTTGCGATTTTTAATCGCAGAAAGTAGCTGTACTTTAATCGCTGCGATTTTAAAAACGCAACATGCACCATTTTTCTGTGATCCCATTTTCGCACGAATGAAATGAAACCCATTTACAACCATAAATGAGGAGGTCCATTCCAAACTGTATTAGGTCCACCCACGGACGAAATTGAGTTTTAAGTTATATGGTTTCGTATACTTCTCAACATGTTCTATCATGATGTGAAGCCTGGGTCTAACTGTATTGAATCCCCTTCAAAAGAATGCATGAATCCGGGTGTTCGTAGCAAACCGTCTTCGTCAAACTGTATTCTGTCCAAAATCAATAAATATTTTTCATTGTTAAGGATGAGTTTCAAGTTTCCTGCACTGAGAAAAACTAGCGCCAATTTACAGTATTCACTTAATGTCGGCCTTTGTATCAGTTCAGTGTCGCTGCAGTCCAGTTGTGCATATGATATTAGTGAAAATGAAGGGAGAAGTGCCTATAGGTGAGAATAGTAGAGGAAGTAGGGAAAAAGTGAAGAAGAAAACAGTACGACAGCAACAAAGTGAACTTCGGTATAATACTGTTACTATATTTTAAATTAATAAATGTTTAGGAGACTTATTTTCATTAAAAAACTGTTTTCTACAATAATCATGTAATGTACAATAGGGTACTCTTTTTCAATCTGCAGAAACATTGATAAGGATCCTGAGTTAACTCTGTTCGAACCACCATGCTAGCATAGGGAAGGTCGGTTCCACTGTTGTCCAATTTCCGAACATGATATTCGCAGGGTCAAGGAAAGGGTTTTCTCAACAAAAAAGAAAGCTTATCAAGATCGTTAGCATTAATGAACGTTATAACTTTGTGATTCAGTATTACATAGGAGTAAATCAAGGAGTGTTACCTATAACTTACACAATTACTTTGGTTGAATTTTTACAAATATTGAGGAAGAATTTTTTTCTTTTTTATGTTCACGTCAAACCGTATTATGTCCATGATATTTTCTGAATTTCAGGACAGTCTGATGTGATTTCAAATATAATTTATTCTGATAAAATAAGTTCTTTCAGTGAATAATCATTTTAGTATTTTAATTTACCTCTCTTAGTTGGCACATAAACAGTTTTTCCTCTCGCCTGAAAAAATTACATCAGTGGACTTAATATGGTTCGGAACGGACCTCCTCAAATTGGTTATCGCGCACTGCGGCACGAAAATGTAAGACTGTTTCTGGCTTACTGTTCTGATTTTTGGTCCGGAAGGAGATAGGCATAGTAAGTTGTAATTTATCACATTGAATAGGTCTATTTACGGATATGGATTATTACTGAAGGTTGAGAAATGTTCTCTTCTCACAATCCTAATGTACAAGTTCGTAACCAGGAAAGGAAACAATGCGAAGAAGTGTGTGAAACTATCGCTATCAATTGGAATGAACTTAATGAAAACGAAAAATCTGTTAACCATGAGTATATTTCAATACCTTAGATTTCAAATTGTCCTTTCATATGACGTTATGGTCGTTATGTAATGATTGCATGTATCCAGAATAGATTCTTTTTACGTTTTTGTTTTCGATCTTTTGTCAGTAATGCACAAATTACTGCAGTCTGTGAATTCCATCTTGCATACATGAAAATCTGAACATTAATAATCGTCGTGCGCGGAACAGAAAAATATTCACTGCTATTTTAAACCCGTTCGATTAAAAATCCTAAGATGACATCAGCCTGAGGATGCCATAGAACGTTTTCGGTAGGATGAGGGAAGAGGGCTCTGGGGTTAACAATTGGAACTCCATTGGAACCGCAAATAATGCCCATGGCTTGTCAGTATATTTTGTCATTAATAATCTTCCTCGTATATAATCGTGAAATCTTTGTAGCTAATTCAACAGTTCATAGCATAAATACACGTTAAAAATGACTTTCATACTCCATCGGCAAGTCTATTGTGCTATCAAAAAGGAGTGCGTTATATGGCAGTAAACATTTTTAATAGCCTCCCTATGGATATAAAAAATGAAACTCTAAAACATAAGATTATTATTAAGGGCCAAATTAAGGAAGTGCCTAATTTCTCACGCCTTCTATTCTGTAGGTGAATTCATGACATTCAACAAAGCTTCATGAAATTGATACTAAAACTTTGTGTTGTACTATTAGACTATATTGTAAACCTCTTCTGTATATATTTCAACTAGACAGTGACTACAAATTAAGACTTTATAGTAGTAATAAGTTTTTTGACTTGTTCCATATTCTAACTGTGAAGCAATGTACGAATACCATGGAATGTTAATAAATACAATACATTACAATGTAAGCTGAATCGACAGACAGCAACAAACAGTTGAGTCACGATCTTTACAAGAGCGCAACCGTTCGGACTTCATTATTCCTATAATAGAGGGGTAAAGCACAGTAAGTCTACTACAGGCTGAAATGCTAGCCCTCAGGCCCCTCCTCTATTACAGAAAAAAATTACAGCTGTGAGATATGCTGCAAGCTCAGTTCATGCTGTGGCGACTCCAAACTCATCAGCTCATCACCGAATTGAACTGTAGGCTGTAGGCTAGCGTAGCCTAGGCTCACGAATATCGAAAACGAATTTTAGAAATTACAGGAACGCAATAATTGTATTAATAAAGTTTTTTCAACACACAAGATATTCAGTTTCAAACATTCAACTACTCAGTGTACATTATTTGTCTTCTTCTTTTCACACAACATATTTTGAAGTCCACTGTTACGTGGTTACTTATTCACCTCCCTTTAAAATCTAATCTAAAGTAATCTAACATTTTGGAACCCATGATTTTGCTTGTTCACAGATTTGTTCTCAAGAAGAAGCCGTCTAACAGCGATGCCTGGACGACAGTAGTATCAACGGGTGGTGGAGGAGGGGCTAACATTGCTCTTCTAGACATGGAGGTCGGAGATCAAACTGCTATCTGGCTGGAAGACGGAGAAATCGCCCCAGAGAGTGACAACGCCCCCGTCTCGACATTCAGCGGCGTCCGCATAGCCAAGAAGCAATAAGCGTCCCGTGATGTCATCACCGCCATTCCCACCTCCAGAAACCTGGTTCCTCTACGCAATTCCTCAAAGAAATATCTCGAATCCCGAAAACATAACCTCAGAATCAAGATCAACGGAAACACGCCCAAAATCGCTATTCACGCCATGTAAAACAAGTGAACTCTATTTACCCGTTGCTGTGGTCTCGTAGCTAACAAGAACTCAAATGTTTTCAGGATTTCAAGATATTTCACAAAATTGCAACCGCGATTTTATTACTCGTGAAACAAATTAATTTCGCTAACCTACCGTTCCTCAGTCTGTGATAAAAAATCTTGCTTAATATATATAAAAAGAACCTATTAAGAAGAAGATAAAATAATTCGATACAGCGTTATTATAAGCATAAAAAAAAAATCGCTATTCATTTGTCGCCACTACGTTTTCTTTTACATCTAGTCTGAAATTTTTGCGTTGTGACACGACAATGCAGAATGTTTACAAATACTAATATCTCGAATTAAGAGAAAAATTAATCGACTAGAACAAGTGATTACAAACTATATCTCCATTAACTTCTTCACCCCTTGATACTCTTTTCATTCTTCTATCAAGCAGTAGAGTGGTTCTTCATTTCGTGTGCTCTGTAATTTCTATTTATCCGTGCTTTACTGAACTGTATGTGAGAGGGAGCAACGGAGAATGTGTGCCAATTGACTGACTTCACTGCAAGCACCATGCCTAACAGGTTCTCTGTTTGTATGTACACGTCTGTACTCTGTAGAGCTTATGAACAGTATCACCCTCCTTGGATATCATCCCTGGAAAAGGGTCTTCTTGCAAACTATCACTTTTCTTCAGAAGTATGAAATGATGAATGTCTTTTAATCTGTCTCTGTATTTCATCACTTTTTTATTCTTTTATTTTTTTGGAAACCTGGAAATGCTGTAAAATAAATATCTCTTTTTAATCTCCAACACTAACGTTTTGTGGCTCTTATTTCCTTACAGTAGTCTTTTGTTGTTTCCATCAACTTATTTGTTCCTTGTACAACTTTCTTTCGGGGTTCACAAGCTATGTCTTAGTAGTACTGTATATTTAGTTCTCACAGTATTTGGTGTGCTTTGCATTACCTCGGTTCACATCCCTCTTAATGCATGGTTCAAAGACAGCACAATATTTCAGAATGTCGAAGAAGTCTGTTTCTATTCAAGCAAATAACATGGAACGCAGCTTAGCACCGCATGAAAATCACATATGGCAGCTAGAGAAATCACATTTTATCTATTTTCTTCTTTTAAAATGCAATTTCAAACCTAAAACAATATATACCTACGCATGAGTAAGTATACTGCATTTCAATGACATTAAAATGTCAATAACTCAGTTACAAAAAAAAAATAACTCACATTTTCTCGAGATTTTCACCGGTATATTGTGGAATATATAATCATAATAGGCCTATAAAAATATATTAAAACTTTCAAGTTCTGTATTACGTAAAATAATACTTCGTGACACAATAATTAACTGTAGACCTACGTCTTAGTCACCAAATTAAATATATATAAATTGTGCTATATATTTAAATCGCAAAGCAAAATATGTATTTATATTCCCATATATAAACAAATACGACCTTTTATCAAGTTATAATGGAACGACTGTGAATTGATTATATTCCTTCAGATTCGCTGCTAAGCGTATTAATCTAAAAGGCAACCACAATCACTAATACATTACGAACAACGATGTAAAACAGACTCTATAACCTTTTTTTTTTTTTACTGAAGCTCTAATTCACGAACATCATCACTGCCTACTAGCTATTTAAGAGCGGGAAAACAGCACTCACTTCACTGAGTGATAAAAAAAAGAAAGTGTTGCACGATTTTGCCGCTAGATAACGTGCTGTTGGTTTATTGTGTACTGATACGAAATCTGAAAAGTAACGGGATTGTATTTGGTGAGTTGTGTGCTTGAGTTGATATTATTGATGTGAATATTTTTTAATTATCCTACGTAAACATTATATTTCTCTACTCGAATTCTATTTAGATGAAGTAATATGTGGATTGACATTGAAGTGTTTAGGAAACGATTTCGTTAAAAAAAAACTCAATATCTTTGCACGAAAGAAATTTAACGGGAATATGACCATGAAAAAGTAACTGATATTGTTTCGACGAGGTTACTCAACATCTGGCTGACAATAATGCAAGGTGAACTACCAACAACAATATATATTTTTTTTAAATAAAATCGAGAAAAAGATTTCTCAGTAACTAAATACCGAAACTATGGCGTACACGGACCACTGCTGCTACTGTTTCCAGCAACCTAGAGTGCCAAAGTCGAATGATTTTAGAAAAAAAAATATATTATTGAATATATAAATTCATAAACCAGTTTTTATTTAATATAATATAATAATCATTGACATCTATTGGGATAAACGGTGGCAGAACAGTCCGAGAAGAAAAGAGATCCTTGCGACTGTTGGATTTTTTGTTTTGTTTTTTGCGACACTGGTCCGGTCTTCAATATCTAGTAAGCAGTGATATTTTACTAGGTTCAGAAATTTGTCTTTTAACCATGCGTAACTAGGACACTTCCGATCCTACCCATATTCCCTATCAGCACATTTCCTATTGCACGCTTTTTGAGTACCACGTACATGGAAATGGTAAACCAGGTAGCGCCATGCGTATCCAGAGAAGTGACGGAGCTACTCGGACATAGTAACATCATCAAAGGTTGTAATAACACAAATTCAAACATAGAGCATGCACAAGAACTTAGGAATACATTAACTGTGGGAAAAGGTATGAATTTAACAACACAATCGAAAAGTCGTGCTATGGTAAAATAATAGACATAAATAATAACTGATAAATTGGAATTTTGTAGGATTTATTTGTGAAAGATACTTTTCAGATGTATTTTTGCAATATTTAACAAATGAGTGGCACATTATAAAATGCTTCCAGCAGCCTTTTCAAAATAAAATTCCAGCTGCGCAGTAAAAATTCAGTGTAGAGCTACGTGGAAACATCTTTTGTTACTTCATCCGTAAAGCTTAGAGGGAACACAGTAATTAAGCAGGTTTTGTACATCTTTACGTACCGTCAATGTAGTTTATATGCTTAAATTTTATCTAAAAAAATAATTCTACTGAGTTAAAATATTTTGTAATATTTTAGGCCTATTAATAATTTTTCTTTTGGTCAAATAATAAATTGTAATTTGCATACTTCCATATTTAAGATGATTACACCTTTTCTAGCTCAGATAACTGGCATTTGGCTGCACGAAAATGAATTAAATATTAAACCTAATGCGTTAACCGAACTTATATGAAATTGTTTTTAATTTTCAGTAACTGACGAGGTTTTATTTGCAAGATTTGATAGATTTTTGTAGATGAGTGTATGTTTAACTATGATTGAGATACAAAATTATCCTTTATTTCAATAAGTTGGGAAACTGAATTACACTTTTCCGAAATGAAATTTATTACAAAAATAATAATGTAAATAAAAATTATATGAAAACTATATTTCTAGAAGTTAGCAAACAAGAAATGAAACTTCAGTTAAGACACAAATGACAACACTAAAATGGGGTAGACTATTTAAACAGAAGCTTATTTTACTAGCGATATGCTATGTAAAATTTTTTTACGTCATTCACACATGAATATAGATAGATTAGGATAGGATAAATAAGTAATCTCTAAAACTATACATCCACAGAGTGAACATCAAAGGCTGCAGTATTCCTAAGAAGAAAGTCAAACATCTGGCAACAATGAACATATTTGCTTCTGAGTGAGAACAGGAACAATTTCAATCTAAGTAAAGGCACCGAATTTGAAATAATGAACGCGCTTTCAGATTGATGCACTTTTTTCCTGTTGACCGCATAAAAGTAAAAGTTTTCTTCAGAGTATGTGAAAGTGAATGTTTTGTTGAGAGGAATATGAAGTGGTGTGAAAATAGTTCCATGTGTATTTGTGCTGTGGGACAGAGATTTGGTCGTTCGGAAAATGACGCCTATAAGGTAAATTTGTTACTGGAAGTCATATTCAAAGCAGACTTACCAACGGAAATTATATAGCTAACATAATTTTTCGGAAGAAGAGGAAAATATTTCCTGCCACAAATGAGCCATCATCAACTAATAAGTTATTATTTAAAAAAAGTCTTTTTAAATCCAGATGTGAAGAGCAGTTTAATAGTACAAAATACAAAGTCCAGTGATGAACACAAGAGATTGAATTCAACCTGCTCTCAACATAGATGAATAACTTGCAAGCTCAACGATGCAAGGAGTTCAGTATACAGAACTCTAAGAAAGCTACACGTCCGTCTCACAACACACAGACTGAACACTCAGAAAGTTAGAATAATTATGAACTTACTGACAACTCAGAAGATCCTACCGACGAAGACAGGATTGCGACGACGGTATGAAGGCAAGATGTCTACTCCTGCTGCAGCCACCAAGGAAGGCGCCAATATCTGGAAAGAGATAGAAATGACGAGGAATCTTACAAGGTAATTATTATCAAATAGTAACTCCAATGGTCGGCTACTTATTGCATAAAACGGTATGGCATACTCTCTTGGAAACGGATATGTCTAGAGACACCCATGTACAATGGCGTTCAAAGATTCCTGACCCCTATTAATCGATAGTGATCGATAATTTGTTCGTGTAAGTGTGGCTTCTTTAGTTATTACTTCTATGAATAGATGGCGAAGATATGTCAGTGTCGCCAATCGTACATAAATACACGTTCATAGGATCCAGAATTTCATCCCCCTCTAATAATTAATTGTAAAAATCGCTAGGTTTAGCGGGAAACAGCTTATACTGCCAATTATGAGAATAATTTATAATTAATTTATATCACCATTTTCCCCAACACATTTTTACCTGCCTCAATAATAGTGTCACCTATTGAAAACTATCAGAACTATTTCAAAATTTATCTGTTACATCTTTGATTCTGACTTATCCCGTGGTTAGAAAGTTTCCTTATACGGTCAGAAAGTTGTACATCGGTTAGTTGGTTGGTGGGGTTTAAAAAGGGCGCTTCAGCTACTATGGCTATTTGCGCCCTTATCTAAAATTCTTTCAAAAACAAAAACATAATACCCTAAGCTAAAAGCAAATACGAACTAAATACGTAAGATATCTTTGAACGCCAGTGTATCTAAAGATTTTCGAACTTCGCAATGTGTGCTGAAATTAAATCTCTGCAACATTGTGAACTTATTTAGTAGTTCCCACTACAGCATTCTGTCGTCCAAAACTTGTAAGATTCGCAAACAGTTAATATAGCCTAAATAACGGTTTAATCTGTTCTTTTTTATTTCGAATATAATTTTAATAAAATCTCCATTAATTTTACGTCATGAATAATTATTAAGGGAATGTATATACATTATATTTAATTGCATTATTTTTTAGAAATCTTACACTTTTATTGAATGTACACAACCCCATTTCATCTTCATTTTTATATCATTATATTACATATCACTTTAATTCCATTGGTCTTGTAAACAGAAAAATAGCATTAGAAATTATTACAATACTAAAAATGACATTTTATGTAGCCTATATTTGTGTAAAACTAATGGGATAACATATTTTTAAATCGCACAATCTATAAAACAATTCAATATCTTATATTTTTAGAATTATATGGAATGTGTTTTGTGTAATTCATATAATGGAAAGTGTATCTGTTGATTTTGGTTCTTTGTAAGTGATTTGATTTACGTATGCCTTTTTAATTATACTTCAAGAAAATAAACTATAAACACAAGATGATCACTGTGAAATGCATAAAATATATAGTAAGAGGCATGTGTCGCCTTCATGATAGTTTTTTTTTTGTACTATATTTAATGAGAGGGATAAAACTCTAGTATTTGAAATAATCTACTCAAAACATTTGCTGTATTTAATATATACTGACTAATGTGTGATTTTTTTCCATTTTTAAAAGGTTAAAATTGGAAGACAATGGAAATTGATAACAAGATAGAAGCAAAAGTTAAAAAACTTGGAGACATGAGGAAAACCTTGAGGAAAACAGAAAGCCACCTGAGTTACAAATTTCAGCAATAAATAAAATCTACTGCACATTACATAAAATTACTTAGAGAACAAACTATGTTACACTTGAAACAAAAGTACAAGATGGAGTCTATTAAGAAGAAAATAAATTCAGTAACGTCTGATATATTACATCTCTGAGATGAATTGGAGTGAAGAGCAACTTCTCACTTGTATCTATTGATTCCTCATGAATCATCACTGTAGAGGTTTCGTAAAACAGACTCTTGTGATAATATTATTAGATAATAATATTTATATACACAGAATTAACTGGCGTCCTCCATAGTCAAGGGTTATTATTTTTATATTCCATAGGCCTAAGTTTACATTATATACGAAACTATAAAATTACTTCTCTTCTTTTCTTGTATATTATACCTATATTTTGACAATCTACCGTATTTATTATTATTTTAGTCTATAAACTAAAGAAAGTTTCTACTAGTTCAATTATGGAATAGACCCTAAGACTTTATAATTTCTTCTATTTATTTGTTATATAGGCTAATTAGTGTTCGACATTCTGGTCTGTGACAAGTAACTTGTCTTATATCCCACTAATTCTTTATAATATTCTCATTAGTTGCTAGAGCATCACATATGCTGATAAGTTTGTACCGGTATCCATTTTTTCTGATCCGTTACAACACACTATTTGTAAATTTGAAATTTCCAACCTACTACATTGTAAATGCATTTAAGGCAAATGTGTTCAGAGGCAATTAGTAGTTGTGTAACAGCTGATATTTTGAAAAAAAAAAAACAATCAACTTACAGTAGATCGTAGTCTATATAAATTTCTTCCCTTTTGAATTTTAGTACTTTTAAGGTTAAATTGCTTCCTAAATTTTAACTTCATCGGACACTGATTAAATTTCCAACATCTTTACTATGTTAATATTTAGGATTTACCTTAGCTGACTAGTTTTGAAGTCTTGTTCTTCATTGTCCAAAGCCTAGTCTAGGCTTAACACAGTAAAGATGTTAGAAATTTAATCCGTGATATATGTGTTAAAAGTGTATATAGAAAAATGTTCACGGACATTTCTCTACTATATAAAGTATTTTCGTTTCTGATTGATTATATGTACCGGTACTTCCTTGTATAGTAAACCACGCACAATTTTGAATTACGATAACACCTTCTGCAAAGCGATTATCTATTATATTTATTTATTAGCTACAAAAGTAAAGTGACTCCAGCGTGAAGTTCACAATTCATATTTTAAGTTACTGAAAAATGAGTTTCCTCTGACAAGGATTTTTTTTCCTTGTTCATTATGGGAAGAAGAAGGAAAATACAGATACAGCTACGTACTTCTCTTTCACCAATATCTTACAATTCCAATCATTGAACGTACTAAAACCAATAGATTTTCATAGTTTGTAACAAAATTGAAATGTTTAAGAATTTTAGCTTCTTATAAAATTTAATATGTATCAATATACGAAGGATAATTTGACTTCTCATTTAAATTTTTGGTGATTATAATATTTACAATTATCAATGAATTTCTTAGTTTTTTTCATTTTTTCATTCATTTTTCTGTTACTTTAATAGCATTGCATCATGTTAAAAAATCTTGACATAAACTTTCAAACGAATACAATTTATTAGCTACGTGCATTAAACATAGGTTGTCTACTATATTCAAGAGATATACGGTATTAATAAATTTTGTTTTTTCTGATATTTAATCCCAATAATTTTCTTTACAATCATTTTTAAATATCCATTATGTATATATTCTTTATTTCTTTCATTTATTTATTTATTTTCTTAACCACTTTTTTCTGACTTATTATTTACGTCATTTTAAGTCTATTTATTTTCTTTTATTTATTATTTCTACCTTCATATTACTCTATATCTCAATTTTCTTCACCATAACCCTCAAAATTCAGATACATTTAACGTAATGAATGTTAGTAACATTTCCTCCTTTCTGTATTGACGTCTTTCTATTCTATATTCTTCTTGTCGTTGACATTTCTTTTATTTTTTTAACTTTTGTGCTTTCTTTTTCCTCTATCTCCTTTCTTTAACTTTCAGTCAATTTTTTTTATTTTTCCTAATTTATTTCTGTATTTTTTCTTATTTTTTCTTCTCATCCTTTATCCTTCCAACTTTTTATTTGCCAATGTCTTTATTCTCTCTTTCCTTCATTGTTTCTTTCCTAAATATTTCCTCGTTTTATTTCGTATGTTTCAATTCTTCTTTCATATAGTGATTACGTATGAAAAATAGATTTTATAGTTACACTTACAGGAACATAAATTAAATTCAAGAACTATATGAAATAAAAAAATATATATTAAAATCAGATAATTATCTAAAATTGTCTTCTCTTTTTTCTTTTTCTTCCTTTAATTCTTTCTTCGTTTCTTTTATTTTCATTCTCTCCATGCTCTAGTGATGTCTATTTTTTATTTTCTTATATCTTCCTCTCTTACATCGGCTTTAATTTCAAACCTGTTCTCTAACATTTTTCTGACAGTTTCCTACTCTCAATGTTCAATTCATACATCCTGATCTTTTTCTTATTAGGCTACTTAGTTTTTACTGTTTCCTCTTACCTTCCGAAAATTTAAATTTCATACATATTCTAGTTCTTTTCTGTCTTTTAATGAATACTAATCTCATACTTTTCCCTCCTTTTCCTCTTCTTTTATCAACGTTTATTTCATAATTCTTTTTTATTCATATTTTGTTCTCTTAACTTCGTCTATCTTTAATTTCTCTGTGTTTATTCAATACTTCTTTCTAACATTATTTTCTCTTATATTTTCTTCACTCCCTCTTACTTCTTTCCTTTATATTCTTCACTGTTTATTGTCTTTCCCTGTCAAAAGCTTATTACATGCTTCCCCCCACCCCCTTTATATTTTGTTGTATCTTCGACGTTTGTAAATGATTATTTCATACTTTTTATTTTCGTCTCTCTCTCCTCTCCCTTTTCTATAAACTTTTCATCATATTTATCTTATATATCGCAGACTCTTTTTAATCGTTCTTTAGCGATGTAAATGATATTCAAATTATCATTTATATCCAGTTATCGTTCTTTATGGATATCACTTTCTCTGTAAATGTTCACTTCATACCTTCTACTCCATACCTTCTATTCTTATCTTTTTTCTCTGAATGATTTTTTCAGTATTCTTCTTTCTTCTTACGTTTCCTATCTGCACCTTCTCTGTAAATACTTTCTTAGTTATTTTCATTTCCTTCTTACTCTACTATCCTATCTTCTTTTCTTCTACAAATTTTATTTCACATTTATCTTCTCTTCTATAAATGTTTATTTGACATCTTTTATTTTATTGTTACTCTTCTATTTTACATTATCTTCTCTTCTATAAATATTTATTTCAACTCGCTCATTTTCTTGTTACTCTCCTATTTTATTTTCTCTTCTTCTATAAATGTTTATTTTTATTCTTTTGTTACTCTTTTATCTTATCTTCTTTTCTATAAATATTTATTTCATATATTTTCTACTCTTGTTACTCTTCTATCTTATCTTCTTCTATAAACAATTATTTATATGTTTATTCTCTTGTTACTCTTTTACCTTATCTTCTTTTATAAACAATTATTTATATCTTTTATTCTCCTGTTATTCTTCTATCTTTTCTTCATCTATACCTTTTATTTTCTTATTACTCTTCTATCTTCTCTTCTTCTATACCTTTTATTCTCTTGTTACTCTTCTATCTTCTCTTCTTCTATATCTTTTATTCTCTTGTTACTCTTCTATCTTCTCTTCTTCTATACCTTTTATTTTCTTGTTACTCTATCTTCTCTTCTTCTATACCTTTTATTCTCTTCTACCTTATCTTCTTTTATAAACAATTATTTATATGTTTTATTCTCTTGTTACTCTTCTATCTTCTCTTCTTCTATATATTTTATTTTCTTGTTACTCTATCTTCTCTTCTTCTATACCTTTTATTCTCTTGTTACTCTTCTACCTTATCTTCTTTTATAAACAATTATTTATATGTTTTATTCTCCTGTTACTCTTTTATCTTCTCTTCTTCTATATCTTTTATTTTCTTATTACTCTTCTATCTTCTCTTCTTCTATACCTTTTATCTTCTTGTTACTCTTCTATCTTGTCTTCTTCTATAAACAATTATTTGTGTTTATTCTCTTGTTACTCTTCTACCTTATCTTCTTTTATAAACAATTATTTATATCTTTTATTCTCTTGTTACTCTTCTATACCTTTTATTTTCTTGTTACTCTTCTATCTTATCTTCTTTTCTTGCATAAATATTTACTTCATATCCTTTATTTTCTTGTTACTCTTCTATCTAAAATTATCTTCTCTACTTCTACAAATGTTTATTTCCTCTTAGTCTACTATCTCATCTTCTTTTCTTCTATAAATGTTTATTTCATACCTTTTAGTTTCTTGTTACTCTTTTATTATTCGAATCTACTTAGATAATTACCAATCTCTCATTGTATACCTTTTTACGCTACATTCCTCTTGTTCATTTTTACTCCAATTCTATCATGACGCATTTTCCATTCTCTGTATTCTAGTCTTCTCTTTCCTATAATTCTCTTCTCTGTTTGTGTTCCTCCTACGTTATCTTTCTTTACCTCAAGTGATTTTTCTCTACCTTCGCTTCTCCCATTTCTATCTCAACTTTTGTTACAATCCTGAATCTGTGCATGTCTTCTCTTGTCTATTTGTGTGTACAATCAATTCCATTAATATCGTCTCATTTTGAAGTAGTGTTTACAGTCAGTACTGCATTCCCCTGCCACTATTATACAAGTAAGCATATATACAAGATACATAGATAGCCATTCCTATTAGTAGTAGCGTGTCGCTGCACTTCTGAAATGTTGGCATACATCGCAAAAGAGTTCTAATTGTGTAGCTACTACTCTAGCATGAACACCACTGAAAACAGGAATGTACAAGACAGAAGAGTCAGCCCCCATGTGCAGGGTAATGGTTGAAGGTGTAATACGGAGTTTCGTTGTCAGTATATGACTAGAAAAAGAGACGGCATTAATGGAATCCAATGTACCTCTTCTGTCTCTAGAGATTTAATTAGTTCTGCGTTTCACTTTTCTTTCCTACGTAGCCTACATATTTTTACATCCTGTTGTGTGTATATTTCTACATTCTGTACCGATATTCAAGAATGCCATTTAATAATTTTCCAGTCTGTTATCTTCACTTTTATTATTTTACAGACATACGGTAATCTTTATATGTATAAAATATTTTAACTAATACGAGTATGTAAGACGTTAAAATCACATGTTACCCCTTCTTCCACAGTCATCTCTATCTACAATGAATTTAAAAGTATTCGAACACAGATAAGCTTGTAAGAATATTATAATAAGTACAGAGTAATGCATTTATTTACATGAAACATTTGGTCTGTACATTACTGAAGTGTAGTGATTATTTATTATTGTGAATAAAATAAAAAATATGTATAATATTTTATAAAACCGTTGAAGTCTCCTAAGATGTGTGAATTGAATGCGTAAAAAGCATTCGAACAGTTCAAACAATTGTGACAGTTATGAATTCCATGCGCTTGACCAGTGGAAACGTCTTATATCACAATAGAGTTCAGTCTCTAGCAGCATTTTGTTACGTGCAGTAGCTTGTGTGTTAAGTGAACAGTGTTGTGTATTAAAATCAAAAATAGTTCGCAGGAGAAATAACATTAGAAGAAACTAGAAGAAAGAATAATCATTACTGGATTACATAAACAATGTAAATCGTTGTGTGAAATTTTTAATAGTGTTCAGAGACCCCGAACAACAATCCTTGGTATCATTGACAGATATAGTGACAAGAAAACATTGGGAAAAATGAGAAGAACTGGGCGCCCAAGAAAAATATCTGAAGTAGATGGACGAGCAGTTCTAAGAAAAATCGAGAAAAATCCTCGTGAACAGATATTTACCAGTGAACTTGCAGAAGAATTACAACTAAATGTGACAGTACAGTTCGCAATTATTTGAAAAACAATAAATATCATGGAAGAGTAGCCAGGAGAAAATATTCTGTGAGCCGAAATGAAATCAACAGGAATAAAAGATTAAAATTCGCGGGAAGGGAGGGGGGACAAAAACATGTAAACAAGCTAGTGAGTTCTGCGACAAAGTCATATGCACAGAAGACAGCAAAGTTCAATATATTTTCTTCAGATGGAAGATGTACGATTTGACGAAGAAAGAATACCGAACTTCAAAAAGAAAACTTGTGTCCTACAGTGAAATACAGTGCAATTCATCAATGGAATCATGGACTAGCATTTTTATATCGATATTCTGAAGACTCATTTAAAACCTAATGTTCAGAAAATGGAGATTGGAGACAACTACGTATATTTTCATGCAGGACAACGACCTCAAGAATTACCGTATGGAATACTAGGATATGGATTAACCCCGAAACATCTGCAGACTCCTTCTCCGGATACCAATCTGATAAGATCATCTGTAGGATCGTCTGAAGAGAAGAATCAGAACATCGTGCAAACAAGATCTTCATAGAATGCTCACTGATGAACGGAATAAAATTGGTGCCAATATGACGTCTAATTTGGTTGACTCTACACTTAGAAGACTCCAAGCAATAATACATTTTAAAAGTTATCCTACTCGATATTTTGAAAAAAATTGGATTAAGAGAAGAAATTCGTGTGAAATGTGCTTTAAAATATTTTTACTTATATGTAATTCTGCTAATCTGTGAATATTTTCAATATAATGTATAATCCTAGTGTTGTTTTCGTAATATCGTATGGGAAATCTCATCTACATATTGTATGACATCACTGAAATATGCTTTGTTATAAATTGCAAAGTTGATAAGTCAATTAAAACTGTCTTTTGTAGAAATCATTACGTGTTCGAATACTTTTTACGTTCACTGTATGTCAGTGAATGTAAGTAGGCTATCATTAGTTATGACTCTGACCATCTTTCTTCTTCTGCCTTTATCTCTATTTTTATATTTCCCTATATAACTTTTAGTTTCCATTTGTCTCTATTGTTCCTACACATTTGTTTCGTCTTATACCGGTATACTTTTATTTCTGTCTCCATTTGCATCTCTTTGTCTCCCTTTATCACTATCTTCATTTCTGCTTCTGTACATTTCTTCCTATTTTACCTCTGTCTTTATATGACTTTCTCCATTTGTATCTCTCCGCCTCTTTCTTATTCACTGTATATGTTTCTCTATTTGTCTCTCTCTGTCCTTGTATTCCTCTGCCTCAATATGTTTCTCTTTATTTAAGTGTTCCTGTCTCTGTCATCATCTCTCACTATATATGTTTCTATCTACTTATCTTTCTCTCGTTCTGTCATCTCTATGTCTATATGATTCCTTATAATTATCTCTTTCTTTGTACTCATCTTCATATCTATATTTTCTTTCTACTTCCATCCTCTGTCTTCATCTCTGTTTCTATATATTTCTATCTATTTCTTTTCTCTATTTCTATATAATTGCCTCTAGTTATGTATCCCTGAATCTCTCTTCATATCTATCTATATACTTTCTATCTATTCATCTCTCCCTGTCCCTCTTTTCATTTCTGTCTCAATATATTTCTCTCTATTTCTATCACTGCCCGTCTGTCTTCATCTCTATCTTTATATAATTCTCCATAATTATCTCTCATGCCTCTATCTTCATCTCTATATTTTATCTCCAGCTCTCTCTGTCTTTGACTTCATCCCTGTCTTTAAAACTATGAAACTTTATTAACTTAAAACGTTAAAAAGCGTCAAAAATTAAAAAAGTAAAGCTATATCTTATGACAGACGGGCCCACTTCAACACTGGTGTGGTGTCACCATCAGTGTCTTTCGAACTACTTGTTTCTATATATTTCTATCTATTTATCATTCTCTCTGAACTCTGTCATCTGTCTATATAGTTATATCTCCCTGACTCTCTCTCCATATCTATCTATACACTTTCCATCTATTCATCTCTCCCTGTCTCTCTTTTCATCTCTGTCTTTCTATTTCTATCACTGTTCCTCTGTCTTCACCTATATATCTATATAATTTTCTATAATTATCTCTCATTGTCTGTCTTATCTCTATATTTTAAGTCCATCTCTCACGGTCTCTGACTTCATCTCTGTCTCTACACTTTTCTTTCTATTTATCACTCTCATCTTCTGTTATCTGGTCTCTATATATCTCCCAGCCTCTCTCTACATATCTATCTATATAGCCTACTTTCTATCTATTCATCTCTTCCGGTCTCTGACTTCACCTCTATCTCTATACTTTTCTTTCTAAATATCACTCTCTCTCTCCTTCTGTTATCTGTCTACATATATCTCCCTGCATCTCTCTCTTCATATCTATCTATATACTTTCTATTTATTCAGCCCTTTCTGTCTCTGATTTCATCTCTGTCTCTATACTTTTTTCTACATACCACACTCTCTCTCATCTTCTGTTATCTGTCTCTCTCTCTACTTACTTTCTATCTACACATCTCTTCCTATGTCTGATTTCATCTCTGTCTCTATACTTTTCTATATATATCACTCATCTTTGTTATCTGTATCTATACATCTCCCTGCCTCTCTCTTCATATCTTCTATAAGTATACTTTCTATCTACACATCTCTTCCTATGTCTGATTTCATCTCTGTCTCTATACTTTTCTTGCTATATACTCGTATCACTCTCTCACCGTCAGTTATCTGTATCTATATACTTCACTGCCTCTCTCTTCATATCTATCTATATAGGTACTTTCTATCTATTCATCTTTTCCTGTCTCTGATTTCATCTGTCTCTATACTTTTCTTTCTATATACCACTCTCACCTTCTGTTATCTGTCTCTATATATCTCCCTGTCCCTCTCTACATATCTATATACTTTTCTATTCACCTCTTCCTGTCTCTGATTTCATCTGTCTCTATAATTTTCTTTATATATATATATATATATATATATATCACTCTTTCTTACCTTCTGTTATCTGTCTCTATATATCTCCCTGTCTCTCTCTACATTTCTACATACTTTTATCTATTCATCTCTTCCTGTCTCTGATTTCATCTGTCTCTACAGATACGTTTATCTCTACTTGTGTCTCTCTCTGCCTCTATCTTCATCTTTGTCTCCATGTGTTCCTCTCTACTCATCTCTTCTGCCTCTGTCTCTGCATGTATCCTCATCCTTGTTTCTACAAATACGTTTATCTCTACTTGTGTCCCTCTGCCTCTATCTTCATCTTTGTTTCCATGTGTTCCTCCCTAGTCATCTCTTCATCTCTGCATTTTATCATTTTTCTTCTCTTTTTCTCTCTCTGCCTTTCCCTTTATATCTGTCTTCTTCACTTTTCAAATTATAGCCTATATATCTGCATGTGTCTTTATAAGATTCTCTTCATTAGTTTCTCCTTGCCTCTGATTTCATTTCGGATTCCATATGTTTCACTGTCTCTTATATAACTTTAACTTTTTCTGTCTCTTTTTGTGTCTGTATACTTGTCACTTTGTGCTTGTATCTTTATCTCTATTTTTATTGACTGTACTGACTCTGCCATCATGTTTGTCTCTACATGCTTCTCTGTATGTTCTTCTTCGTATTTGACTACGTCTGTATCTAAATGTTTCTATTTGTCCCCCTCTGCCTCTGTCTTCATACAAGTCTCTATACGTTTCTCTACATTTGCCTCTCTTGCCTCTGTCTTGATCTCTGTCTCTATACGTTCTCCCTTTCATGTCTTAATGTTGTCTCTACATATTTCTCTACATATTGTCTTTCTCTCTGCACAGACTTCATATCTGTCTCTAATTGTATCTCTGTGTATCTTTCTCTGCCTTTGTCTTCACATTTGTCTCTATAATGTTTCTCTTAATTTGTCTCCCTCTTCCTCTGCTTTCATATCTGAATATGTTTTCCCCTTTGTCTGTATATTTTCTCTCTCTGACTCTGTCCTCATAACTATCTCTATACGTTTCTCTCTACATCTCTCTTTGTCTATGTCTTCATCTCTGTCCCTATATGCTTCTCTCTATTTACCTCTCTCCAACTATGTACTCATTTGTCACTATATGTTTCTCTCTATTTGTCTATCTTTGCCTGTGTCTTCATCTCTGTCTCTTTATGTTTCTCTCTATTTGTCTCTCTCTCTCTAGTATGTCTTCACGTATGCCTCTATTTGTTCCATTCTCCTTGTCTTTCTCTGCCCATTTCTTCATATCAATTTCTAAATGTTTCAGTATCTCTATCTGCCTTTGCCTTCATATCTGTCTCTCTTTGTTTCTCTCTACTTGAATCTTCCTGTCTTCATGTCTGTCTCTATGTTCCCCTCTCGATGTCCCTTTGTCTCTCTCTTCATATCTCTCTCTACGTCTTTATTTTTTGTCTCTGTCTCCTATGTCTTCATTTCTTTCCCTATAACTTTCTATTTGTCGCTCTGCCTATGTCTTCATCTCTATTTCAATATGTCTCCCTCTACCTTCTTCATCTCTCTCTACATATGCTTCTTTTTCTATGACTCCCTCTGCCTGTGACGTCATATCTGTCTCTATATCTTTCTCTCTATATGTCCCTCTCTGCATAAGTCTAAATTTTACTCTCTATAGTCTATCTCTCCCTATGACTTCATCTCCGTCTCTATATAATACTCTCTATCTATCTCTCCGCCTATGTCTTCATATCTATATGCATCTCTTTGTGTTTTCATCTCTCTCTCTATATATATATTTCTGTATTTGTAACTCTTTGTCTGTGTCTTCATCTCTGTTACCCATATATATCTCTCTTTTTGCCCTCTCTGCCTGTGTCTTCATCTCTATCTCTATATTTATATCATCTCCATTTGTCTCTCTTTGTCTGTTTCTTCATCTCTGTCTCTATACCTTTCCTCCTATTTGTCTCTGTTAGCCTGTGTTTTCATCTCTGTCTCTATATGTATCTCCCTATTTGTCTCTCTTTGCCTTTATCTTCAACTCTGTCACTCTACGTATCTCTCTATTTGTCCCTCTTTGCCTATATCTTCAACTCTGTCTCCACATGTTTCTCTTTGTTTGTCTCTCTTTGTATCTTCATCTATGTCTTCATATGTTTCTCACTATTTATCTCTCTCCGCCTATGTCTTCATCTGCCTCTATATCTTTCCCCCTATTTATCTCTCTTTGCCTGTGTTTTCATCTCTGTTTCTATATGTATCTCTCTATTTGTCTCTCTTTGCCTATATCTTCAATTCTGTCTCTATATGTATATCTCTATTTGTCTCTCTTTGCCTATATCCTCAACTCTGTCTCTACATGTTTCTCTATGCTTGTCTCTCTTTGCCTGTGTCTTCATCTATGTCTCTATATATTTCTCACTATTTATATCTCTCCGACTATGTCTTCATCTCTGCCTCTATATCTTTCCCTCTATTTATCTCTCTTTCCCTGTGTTTTCATCGCTGTCTCTCTATATATGTCTCTATTTGTCTCTCTTTACCTATATCTTCAACTCTGTCTCTATATGTATCTCTCTAATTATCTCTCTTTACCTATATCTTCAAACCTGTCCCTATATGTATCTCTCTATTTGTCTCTCTTTGCCTATATCTTCAATTCTGTCTCTATATATTTTCCTCTATCTGGCTCTCTTTGTCTGTGTTTTCATTTGTCTCTATATGTATCTCTTTATTTGTCTCTCTTTCCCTATATCTTCAACTCTGTCTCTACATGTTTCTCTATGTTTGTCTCTCTTTACCTGTGTCTTCATCTATGTCTCCATATGTTTCTCACTATTTATCTCTCTCCGCCTATGTCTTCACTTCTGTCTCTATATATTTCCCTATATTTGCCTCCCTTTGCATGTATCTTTATATCTGTCCCTATATGTTTCTCTCTATTTGTCTCTCTTTGCCTTGTCTTCATCTCTGCCTCTATATGTATCTCTATATTTGTCTCTCTTTGCCTTTGTCTTCATTTCTGTCCCTATATGTTTCTCTTTATTTGTCTCTCTCTTTGCATGTGACTTCATCTCTGTCCCTATATGTTTCTCTCTTTTTGTCTCTCTTTGCTTATATCTTCAACTCTATCTCTTTATGTATCTATTTGTCTCTCTTTGCCTATATCTTCAACTCTGTCTCTACATATTTCTCTAAGTTTGTCTCTCTTTGCCTAAGTCTTCATCTATGTCTCCACATGTTTCTCACTATTTATCTCTCTCCTCTTATGTCTTCACCTCTGTCTCTATATATTTAACTCTATTTGTCTCTTTGCATGTGTCTTTATATCCGTCCCTATATATTTATCTCTTGTTTTCCTTGTCTTCATTTCTGTCCCTATATGTTTCTCTCTATTTTACTCTCTTTCCATTGTCTTCATCTCTGTCTCTATGTATTTCCCTCTATTTGTCTCTCTTTGCATGTGTCTTTATGTCTGTCCCCATATGTTTATCTCTATTTGTCTCTCTTTTCCTTGTCTTCATTTCTGTCCCTACATGTTTCTCTCTATTTGCCTCTCTTTGCCTTGTCTTCATCTCTGTCTCTATATGTTTCTCTCTGTTTGTCTCTCTTTGCCTGTGTCTTCATTTCTGTCGCTATATGTTTCTCGTTTTTTTTTTGTCTCTCTTTGCATGTGTCTTCACCTCTGTCCCTATATGTTTCTATTTGTCTCTCTTTGCATGTTTCATGTCTGTCTCTATATCTTTCTCTTTATTTGTCTCTCTTTGTCTTTTCTTCATCTCTGTCTCTATATGTTTCTCTGTACTTGTCTCTCTTTGCTTTTCTTCATCTAAATCTCTATATGTTCCTTTCTATTTGTCTCTCTTTGCCTTTGTTTCCATCTCTGTCTCAATATGTTTCTCTCCATTTGTCTCTCTTTGTCTTGTCTTCATTTCTGTCCCTATATGTTTCTCTCAATTTGTCTCTCTTTGCACGTATCTTCATGTTTGTCTCTATATGTTTATCTATGTTTCTTTTTGTCTTTTGTTTATCTCTGTCTCTATATGTTCCTGTCTATTAGTCTCTCCTTGTCTTGTCTTCATTTCTGTCCCTATATGTTTCTCTCAATTTGTCTCTCTTTGCACGTATCTTCATGTTTGTCTCTATATGTTTATCAATGTTTCTTTTTGCCTCTTGTTTATCTCTGTCTCTATATGTTCCTGCCTATTAGTCTCTCCTTGTCTTGTCTTCATTTCTGTCTCTATATGTTCCTCTTCATTTGTCTCTCTTTGCCTTGTCTTCATCTCTGTGTCTATATGTCTCTATTCGCCTTGTCTTCAATTCTGTCTCTATATGTTTCTCTCTATTTCTCTCTCTTTGTCCATATATGTATGTCTCTATATGTTCCTCTATATTTGTCTCTCTCTACATTGTCTTGATATCTGTCTCTATATGCTCCCTTTTATTTGAATCTTTCTGTCTTTTCAATGTTCCTTTGTCTCTCTCTTTTTATCTCGTTCTCTATATATTTCTCTGCCTCTGTCTGCCTTCGTCATCATCTATGTCTCTATATTCCTCTGTCTCTTCTCTCTCTCTCTCTCTCTATATATATATATATATATATATATATATATATATATATATGTACATAAATGTGCCTATTTTTATATCTCTCTCTCTCTTTATATTTCTCTCTATTTGTCTCTCTCTCTGCCTTTGTATTTATCTGTCTCTATATCTTTCTCTCTCTTTGTCTCTGTCTACCACTGTCTCATCTCTATATCTATATATTTGTCTCTATTATTCTCTCTCCGTCTTTGTCTTCATCTCTGTCGCTATTTGTTTCTCTCTGCTTCTGTCTACATCTGCCCCTATATGTTTCTCTCTGTCTGTTCGCCTTCATCTCTATCTCTACATGTTTCTCTCTATTTGTCTCTCTCTCTGCCTATGTCTTCATTTCTGTCTGTATATGTTTCTCTCTGTCTCTTCGTCTTCATCTCTGTCTCTACATGTTTCTCTCTATTAGTTTCTCACTAGCTCTGCCTTCAACTTTGTCTCTAATGTTTCTCTCTCTCTGCCTTTTCTTAATCTCTCTCTATATGTATCTCTCCATTTTAATCCCTGTCTCTACATGTTTTCCACTATATGTCTCTCTCTATGCCTCTATCCTCATAGCTGTATGTATATGTTTCTCTCTCTCTCCGCCGTCATTTCTGTCTCTACATGTTTCTCTTTGTTAGTCTCTCTCTACCTTTGTCTTATACTCTGTCTCAAAGTGTCTCTTTCTATTTGTCCTCTTCTGCATTTGTCTTCATCTTGCTCATATGTATATCTCTGTCTCTCTGCCTTCATCTCTGTCTCTACATGTTTAATCTATTTGTCTTCATCTCTTTTTTTTTTATTTTTCGATCTATTAGTCTCTCTCTTCCTCTTCATCCATCTCTGTCTTTATGTTTCTCTCTGTCTCTGTCTTCATCCATTTGTCTATATATTTCTCTGTATTCTTTTCTATATGTTGTGTCTCTCTGTGCCTCTATCTGACTCTGCTTCATCTCTATCTCCATATATGTCCCTCTATTTGTTTGTATCTGCTTCCGTCTTTATGTGTGTCTGTATGTTATCCTCTGTGCCTTAATTTGTATCTGCCTTCGTCGTTGTCTATATTTCTGTCTATTTTTCTCTCTTTGTCTACATCTCTGTCTCTATAATTCTATTTGTATCTCTCTGCATTTGTATATGTTTCTCTCTATTTGTCTGTGATTGTCTTCACCTGTATCTCTATATATTTATCTTTACGTACTTGTCTTTCTCTGCCTTTATTGTCATCTTTGACTCTAAATGCTTCTCTCTATGAGTATCTATCTGGTTCTGTTTTCATCTCTGTCTCTATATATTGCACATGTCTCTCTCTGTCTTCATATCTGACTCTATAGGTTTCTCTCTATTTGTCTCTCTCTCTGTCTCTAGTTATCTTTATCTCTCTCTTAGCCCCTTTCTTCATATCTGTCTCTATATGTTTCTCTCTGTACGTCGCTCTCTATCTCTAAATATTTCTATTTGTCTCTTTCTGCCTCTATCTTCATCTCTACCTCTAAATGTTTCTCTCCGTGTATCTATCTGCTTCCGTCTTCATCTCTGTGTCTCTAACTTCATGTCTGTTTCTCTCTGCCCCTATTTTCATCTGTCTCTATATGTTTCTCTATATTTTTCCGCGTATGTTTCTCTGTGTATCTCTATAAGCCTCTTTCTTCATCTGCCTCTCTTTCTCTCTATTCGTCTAATATGTTTCTCTCCGTGTCTCTATCTGCGTCTGTCTCCATCGCTATCTCTGTATGTTTCTATTGCCCTCTCATGTCAGTTTCTATATGTATCTCTGTTGTTTCCTCTATATGTATCTCTCTGTTTCTATCTGCCTCTGTCTTTATTTCTGTCTCTACATGTTTCTCTCCGTGTCTCTATCTGCCTCTGTCTTCACCTCTATCTCCATATGTATCTCTCTGTCCCTGTTTCACATCTGTGTCTACATATACCTCTCTATTTGTCTCTCTCTGCCCATGTCTTCATCACCCTATCTATATATTTCTTTCTATTTGTCTCACTGCTTATGTCTTCATCTGTCTCTATATGTTTCTCTCTCTGCCTTTCTCTTCATCTATGCTCCTATGTAATTCTCTCTATTTGTATCTCTCTGCCTGTCTCTTCATCTCCGTCTCTATGTTTATCTCTATTTGTCTCTCTCTCTCTCTCTCTGCCTATGTCTTCATTTCTGTCTCTATTTCTCTCTCTCTGCCTATATCTTCATGTCCTAGTCTATATATTTCTCTCTATTTGTCTTTCTCTGTCTGTCTTCATATCTGTCTCTAAATGTTTATCTCTGTATCTCCGTCAGCCTCTGTCCTCATATCTGTCTAATTGTTTCTCTCTGTATCTCTGCCTGTCTCTGTCTTCATATCTGTCTCTAAATGTTTATCTCTGAATCTCCGTCTGTCTCTGACTTCATATCTGTCTCTAAATGTTTCTCTCTGTATCTTTGTCTGTCTCTGTCTTCATATCAGTCTCTAAATGTTTATCTCTGTATCTCCGTCTGTCTCTGTCCTCATATCTGTCTCTAAATGTTTCTCTCTGTATCTCTGTCTCTGCTTTCATACCTGTCTCTAAATGTTTATCTCTCTATCTCTATCTGTCTCTGTCTTCATATCTGTCTCTAAATATTTCTCTCTGTATCTCCGTCTGTCTCTGTCCTCATATCTGTCCCTAAATGTTTCTCTCTATATCTCTGCCTGTCTCGGTTTTCATATCTGTCTCTAAATGTTTCTCTCTGTATCTCTATCTGTATCTGTCTTCATATCTGAATCTAAATGTTTCTCTATGTATTTCTGTCTGTCTCTGCCTACATATCTGTCTCTAAATGTTTCTCTCTGTATCTCTATCTGTATCTGTCTTCATATCTGTCTCTAAATGTTTCTCTCTGTATTTCTGTCTGTCTTTGTCTTCATATCTGTCTCTAAATGTTTCTCCCTGTATCTCTGTCTGTCTCTGCTTTCATATCTATCTCTAAATGTTTATCTCTGTATGTCTATCTGTCCCTGTCTTCATATCTGTCTCTAAATGTTTCTCTCTGTATCTCTGTCTGACTCTGTCTTCATATCTGTCTCTAAATGTTTATCTCTATTGCTCTATCTGTCTCTGTCTTTATATCTGTCTCTAAATGTTTGTCTCTATATCTCTGTCTGTCTCGGTTTTCATATCTGTCTCTAAATGTTTCTCTCTGTATCTCTATCTGTATCTGTCTTCGTATCTGTCTCTAAATGTTTCTCTCTGAATCTCTATCTGTATCTGACTTCGTATCTGTGTCTAAATATTTGTCTCTGCATCTCCACCTGTCTCTGTCTTCATATCTGTCTCTAAATGTTTCTCTCTGTATCTCTATCTGTCTCTGTCTTCATATCTGTCTCTAAATGTTTCTATCTGTATCTCTATCTGTCTCTCTCTTCATATCTGTCTCTAAATGTTTCTCTGTTTATCTCTATCTGCCTGTCTTCATATTTGTCTCTAAATGTTTCTCTCTGTATCTCTATCTGCCTCTGTCTTCATATCTGTCTCTAAATGTTTCTCTCTGTATCTCTATCTGTCTCTGTCTTCGTACCTGTCTCTAAATGTTTCTCTCTGTATCTCTATCTGTATGTCTTCATATCTGTCTCTAAATGTTTCTCTCTGTATCTCTGTCTGTCTCTGCTTTCATATCTGTCTCCAAATGTTTATCTCTGCAATTCTATCTGTCTCTGTCTTCATATCTGTCTCTAAATGTTTCTCCCTGTATCTCGGTCTGTCTCTGTCCTCATATCTGTCTCTAAATGTTTGTCTCTGTATCTCTGTCTGTCTCTCTCTTCATATCTGTCTCTAAATGTTCATCTCTGTACCTCTATCTGTCTCTGTCTTCATAACTGTCTCTAAATGTTTATCTCTATATCTCTGTCTGTCTCGGTTTTCATATCTGTCTCTAAATGTTTCTCTCTGTATCTCTATCTGTATCTGTCTTCGTATCTGTCTCTAAATGTTTGTCTCTATATCTCTGTCTGTCTCGGTTTTCATATCTGTCTCTAAATGTTTCTCTCTGTATCTCTATCTGTATCTGTCTTCGTATCTGTCTCTAAATGTTTCTTTCTGTATCTCTATCTGTCTCTGTCTTCATATCTGTGTCTAAATGTTTGTCTCTGTATATCTATCTGTCTCTGTCTTCATATCTGTCTCTAAATGTTTCTCTCTGTATCCCTATCTGTATCTGTTTTCATATATGTCTCTAATTGTTTCTCTCTGTATCTCTATCTGTCTCTGTCTTCATATCTGTCTCTAAATGTTTCTCTGTTTATCTCTATATGCCTCTGTCTTCATATCTGTCTCTAAATGTTTCTCTCTGTATCTCTATCTGCCTCTGCCTTCATATCTGTCTCTAAATGTTTCTCTCTGTATCTCTGTCTGTCTCTGTCTTCATATCTGTCTCTAAATGTTTCTCTCTGTATCTCTGTCTGTCTCTGCTTTCATATCTGTCTCTAAATGTTTATCTCTGCATCTCTATCTGTCACTGTCTTCATATCTGTATCTAAATGTTTCCCTCTGTATCTCCGTCTGTCTCTGTCCTCATCTGTCTCTAAATGTTTGTCTCTGTATCTCTGTCTGTCTCTGTCTTCATATCTATCTCTAAATGTTTATCTCTGTATTTCTATCTGTCTCTGTCTTCATAACTGTCTCTAAATGTTTATCTCTATATCTCTGTCTGTCTCGGTTTTCATATCTGTCTCTAAATGTTTCTCTCTGTATCTCTATCTATATCTGTCTTCGTATCTGTCTCTAAATGTTTCTCTCTGTAATTCTGTCTGTCTCTGCCTTCATATCTGTCTCAAAATATTTCTCTCTGTATCTCTATCTGTCTGTGTCTTCATATCTATCTTTAAATGTTTCTCTCTGTATCTCTACCTGTCTTTGTCTTCATATCTGTCTCTAAATATTTCTCTCTGTATCTCTATCTGTCTCTGTCTTCATATCTGTCTCTGTCCTCATATCTGTCTCTAAATGTTTATCTCTGTATGTCTATCAGTCTCTGTCTTCATATCTATCTCTATATGTTTCTCTCTGTATCTCTGTCTGTCTTTGTCTTCATATCTGTCTCTAAATGTTTCTCTCTGTATCTGTGTCTGTCTCTGTCTTCATATCTGTGTCTAAATGTTTGTCTCTGTATCTCTATCTGTCTCTGTCTTCATATCTGTCTCTAAATGTTTCTCTCTGTATCTCTATCTGTATCTGTCTTCATATCTGTCTCTAAATGTTTCTCTCTGTATCTCTATCTGTCTCTGTCTTCATATCTGTATCTAAATGTTTCTCTCTCTATCTCTATCTGTCTCTGTCTTCATATCTGCCTCTAAATGTTTATCTCTATATCTCTGCCTGTCTCGGTTTTCATATCTGTCTCTAAATGTTTCTCTCTGTATCTCTATCTGTATCTGTCTTCATATATGTCTCTATATGTTTCTCTCTGTATGTCTATCAGTCTCTGTCTTCATATCTCTCTCTAAATGTTTCTCTCTGTATCTCTATCTGCCTCTGTCTTCATATCTGTCTCTAAATGTTTCTCTCTGTATCTCTATCTGTCTCTGTCTTCATATCTGTGTCTAAATGTTTGTCTCTGTATCTCTATCTGTCTCTCTTCATATCTGTCTCTAAATGTTTCTCTCTGTATCTCTATCTGTCTCTGTCTTCATATCTGTCTCAAAATGTTTCTCTCTGTATCTCTATCTGTCTCTGTCTTCATATCTATCTCTAAATGTTTCTCTGCTTATCTCTATCTGACTCTGTCTTCATATCTGTCTCTAAATGTTTCTCTCTGTATCTCTATCTGTCTCTGTCTTTATATCTGTCTCTAAATGTTTCTCTCTGTATCTCTAACTGTCTCTGTCTTCATATCTGTCTCAAAATGTTTCTCTCTGTATCTCTATCTGTCTCTGTATTCATATCTGTCTCAAAATGTTTCTCTCTGTATCTCTATCTGTCTCTGTCTTCATATCTATCTCTAAATGTTTCTCTGTTTATCTCTATCTGACTCTGTCTTCATATCTGTCTCTAAATGTTTCTCTCTGTATCTCTATCTGTCTCTGTCTTCATATCTGTCTCTAAATGTTTCTCTCTGTATCTCTATCTGTCTCTGTCTTCATATCTGTGTCTAAATGTTTGTCTCTGTATCTCTATCTGTCTCTGTCTTCATATCTGTCTCTAAATGTTTCTCTCTGTATCTCTATCTGTCTCTGTCTTCATATCTGTCTCAAAATGTTTCTCTCTGTATCTCTATCTGTCTCTGTCTTCATATCTATCTCTAAATGTTTCTCTGTTTATCTCTATCTGACTCTGTCTTCATATCTGTCTCTAAATGTTTCTCTCTGTATCTCTATCTGTCTCTGTCTTCATATCTGTCTCTAAATGTTTCTCTCTGTATCTCTATCTGTCTCTGTCTTCATATCTGTCTCAAAATGTTTCTCTCTGTATCTCTATCTGTCTCTGTATTCATATCTGTCTCAAAGTGTTTCTCTCTGTATCTCTATCTGTCTCTCTCTTCATATCTATCTCTAAATGTTTCTCTGTTTATCTCTATCTGACTCTGTCTTCATATCTGTCTCTAAATGTTTCTCTCTGTATCTCTATCTGTCTCTGTCTTCATATCTGTCTCAAAATGTTTCTCTCTGTGTCTCTATCTGTCTCTGTCTTCATATCTGTCTCAAAATGTTTCTCTCTGTATCTCTATCTGTGTCTGTCTTCATATCTATCTCTAAATGTTTCTCTCTGTATCTCTATCTGTCTCTGTCTTCATATCTGTCTCAAAATGTTTCTCTCTGTATCTCTATCTGTCTCTGTCTTCATATCTATCTCTAAATGTTTCTCTGTTTATCTCTATCTGCCTCTGTCTTCATATCTGTCTCTAAATGTTTCTTTCTGTATCTCTGTCTCTGTCTTCATATCTGTCTTTTAATGTCTCTCTGTATCTCTATCTGTCTCTGTTTTCATATCTGTCTCTAAATGTTTCTCTGTGTATATCTACCTCTGTCTTCATATCTGTCTCTCTCGATTTGTCTCTCTCTGCTATGTCTTCATATCTGTCTCTACTGTATCTCTATTATATATGTTTCTCTTATATGTCCCTATCTTTCTATGTCTTCATTTCTTTCTCTAAATGTTTCTTTTTCTGCCTCTGTCTTCATATCTGTTTCTATATGTTTCTCTCTGCCTGTGTCTTCACCTATATCTCAATATGTTTCCCTGTTTGTCCTCTCTGCCTCTCTGCCTATGACTTCATCTATCTCTGTTTCTCTCTATTTGTCTCTCTCTGTCTGTCTTCATATCCGTCTCTACATGATTCTCTCTGCTTGTCTCTATCAGTCTCTACTTTTAGCTCTTGCTCTAAATATTTTTTTCTATTCGTCCCTCTCTGCCTCTACCTTCATTTCTGTTTCCATGTAATTATCTCTTTTTGTCTGTCTGAGTCTTTTGAGTGTTTTTTTTTTCTTTATTTACATCTATTTTCAACTGTCTTCATCTGTCTCTATATATTCCTCTGTATTTGTGTCTAACTGCATCTGTCCTTATCTCTGTTATATAATTTTCTCTCCAGATGTCACTACCTGCGGCTGTCTTCATGTCTGTCTGTCTCTGTCATTGTATTCATCTCTATAGTTATATGTTTTTCTCTACTTGTAACTCTCTTTCTCTATAAGTTTCTATCTATGTGTCCCTCTTTCTCTGCGTCCCTCTTCACTATCTGTACACTTTTTTCTCTATTTGTCTTTATCTGCCTTCCTCTTTGTTCATCTCTGTTCCTGCATGTTTTCCTGTTTGTATCTCTGTGCTTCTGTTTTCGTCTCCGTTTCTATACGTGCCTCTGAATGTTTGTCTCTATCTTCGTCTCATTTTATGTATGTTTCTGTATGTTTCCCCTTATTTATCTTCCTTTGCCTGTGTTGTTACTTTCGCAATACGATTTCTTTGTTTCTGCCTTCTGTTTTTACCTCTGTCTATATACTGTATCTTTTTCTCCATTTTCTCTCTCTTTTCCTATCTTTATCTCAGTCTCTAAATCCATTTTTTCCCTATTTGTCTCTGTCTTTATATATTCCTCTGCCTGCCTTTGTTTTAATCTCTAATACATATTTTCCCCTTTTTTATCTCATTGTCTTTGCCTTCTATTCTTCCTCTACATGTTTTCTGATTTTTTCTCTCTTCTCTTTTGTCTTCATCTCAGTCACTGTATTTTTTTATTTTCCTTTTTTCAGTCCCTATATAGTCTATCCTCTACTTGTAACTTATCTCCTCGCCTCTGTCTTTTAGTCTGTCTCTACATTTTTTTCTCTATGTCTGTCATTACCTCTATATCCAATTCTATTCCTCTATTATTATCTTCAGTTGTCTCTATATGTATCAGTCTTTATGCTTTTTTCTATTTCTCTCTTTCTGTCTCTATATTTAATTATGTCCAAGTATATTCTTCCATAAGTGTCTTTCTCCATTTGTACATGTTCTCCTCTATTTGTCTTTCTGTCTGTCTCTATGTTTACTCCATTTGTGTCCCTCTGTCTTAGTCTCTACAGGTATTTCTGTATATGTCTTCTTCTACCTTAAATTTTAATTCCGTCCCTATATCTTCTATATTTATCTCTGCCTTCAGCTTTGTCCCTATATGTTTTTGTCTCTCTCTCTCTCTCTCTATTTGTCTCATTCTCTATATATTTTCCTCTATTTGTCTAGCTGTGCCTCTCGTCTTTATCTCTACATGTCTTCTCTCTTTTTCTGTCCCTGCCTGTATATCTCTGACTCTATATGTTTCTCTTTATTTATCTCTCTTTATCTCTGTTTTTACTTCTACTTCTACATGTTTTTCTCTACTTGTCTTTCTATCTCAGTCTTTATCTCCGTCTCTACAGATTTTCTCTAGTTGTTTCTCTGCCTTCCCGTCTTTATATTTGTACATATATTTTCCTCTCTATCTGTCTTTTATTTTTGTCTTTATATGTTTTTTCTCTACTTCTTTCTCTTTCACTATGTCTTTATATAAACTGTCTGTGTTTTTATCTGTGTTTTTCTGCCCTTATCTTCATCTTTGTCTCAATATACCGATACCGTATTTTCATCTCTTTGTCTCCGTCTTTATATTTTTTCTCAATCTCTGTCTCTACGTTTTCACCTCTTTGTCTCTTCTTCTTTGTCCTTATATGATTTTCTCTCTTTTTTGTTTCTGTCTCTATGTTTTCCTCTCTCTGTCTCTTGCCCTCTAGTCTTATATATTTTTCTCTATCTTGTATCTGACTATGTTTTCCTCTCTTCGTCTCTGTCTTTATATGTTTTTCTCTCTCCCTGTCTTATGCCTGTCTCTATGTTTTCCTTTCTTCATCTCTTGTCCTTGCATGTTTTTCTCCATCCGTCTCTGCCTCTGTCCTTATTTCTGTGTCTATATGTTTTTCTCTATATGTCTGTCTCTGTCTCTATGTTTCCCTTTATCTTTGTTTTGTCACTATGTCTCTGTCATTTTGTCCTATATACATATTTATCTTTCTGCCTCTTCCTCTCTCTGTCTTTATATTTTTCTCTATTTTCCTCTGACTCTATGTACCTATAAGTGTTTCTACAGATGTCTCTCCCTCTGTTTCTATCTTTATGCTTTCTGCATCTGTCTATATCTTCAGATTTGCCTCTATCTTTATCTCTGACTATGTGTTTTTTTCTGTCTGTTTCTGTCTTCATCTCTTTCCACATGTTTTTTCCCTCATTGTCTCTCTCTATCTTTGTTTTCAATTTTGTTCCTTATGTTCCTCCTCTATGACCAACTCTATTCTTGATTCTATTTTACCTGTCCCTGTCCTTATCTTTGCCTATTTATCTCCGTTCTCACACTTTTATCTATGTTCATCTTCTTCACTATCTCCATATGCCTCTATCTCTATCATGCTTTTGTAAATGTTTTTTTCTCTTTCTTCCTTTTGTTCATATAACTATTTCTATTCTGTTTTGTTGTCTCTCTTTGTTCCCTCAGCGTCTATCTTCAGCTCTCTCTGATTTTGTCTCATTGTTTTTCTGCGTTCTTGCTTCTGTTTATGTCTGTTTCGTATCTATCTCGTCTTCGTATTTCTCTGCTATCTCTCTGTTTATTCTGTCACTGTCTATATCTTTGTACCAATCTTTTCTTTCTTTGCGTCCCTTTCCTTTGTCTTCATCTCTCCCCATTTTTCTTCTCTTCGTCCCTTTTTCTAGGCCTGTTATTTCTTTGTTCTATCGTCTTTGCCTGCATCTCTATCCTTTATTTACTACCTCTGCCTCTGTCATTTCTTCCTCCAGCTCTCTTTATCCATTTGTCTTTCTTCACTATCTGTATTATTATTTCTTTCTTTCTTTTTCCTGTGTTTATCTCTAACTTCGTTTTTCTTTTCTGTCTCTCTACTTGTCTTCATCTTTCTCCCCTTTCTATTTTTGTCTCTCTTTGTTTCTTTCTTCCCTGTATTTCCATCTTTCATCTCTGTCTATTCTTATCTGACTCGAATTTATTCTATGTACGTTTCTCATCTCTTTTCCTTGATTATCTCTTCTTGTATTGTTGTCTTTTTTTGCCTATCTCTCCTCTACCACTTCCTCTACGTTTCCATCTTTATCTCTATCTTGCTGTTGTTCTCTCTTTGTATCCTCTTCTTCCGCCTCAACCTGCGTTCTCCTACTTCTCTCACTCTGACTCTGTCTTCATGCATGTCTCTCACATTTTTTTTCCTTACGTTTGTGACTCTATCTTCATCTAGCTCATGTTTTTTCTGCGTCTTTCCCTTCCCGACTCTGTTTCTATTTTTCTCTTTGTATCTGATCTTTCCTTGTCTTTTCCATCTCTATTTATGTCTCTCACTATTTCTCTCTCTTCGACACTGTGTTCATCTTTGTTCGTTTTACTTCCTGTCTCGTTATCTATCTCATGTCCCCTTCGTCTTTTTTTTCTTGTCCTTGTTTCTCTCTGCCTTTATCACTTTCTGTTTTCTCACTTCGTATCTTCATCTGTCTCTCTCTCTTTCTTCTCTTTCTCTCTCTCCGTTTATCCTCTTACTTTTCTATTTTTGTCTCTTTTTACCACTTTCTTTATCACTAACTTCATGTTGTTTCTCTCTGTTTCTCTACTTTTCTTCTTGGTTTTCCTGCCTCTGTGTTGTCTCCGTTTTTCTCCTTCTCTCTTCCTCTGTCTCTCAACTCACTCTGCGTTTCCCACTTTTATTTATGAATCCATCTTTCTCTCTCTGTTTCTTCTCTCTTGTCTTTATTTTATTTTACTTCTATTTTCTCTTTAAATTTCTCTTGTATCTCCGTTTTCTAAGTACCCTAATATCTGTTTGATGTTTATCTCTTCCTTTATCTTGACAGTCTTTCTGTTTTTCTCTTTGTTTCTGTCCTCATCTGTTTCTCTCTACCTCTGCCTTTGTTTCTATGTCTGTTTTACTGTCTCAGTTTTTATCTGGTTTTTATTTACCTTAGTCACCTCTGTCTTTTTATAAATTTCTCTGTTTGTCTCTTTCTGTTCCTGTCTTTATAATACGTCTTTGTTTTCTTTTATCCTTTGTCTATAATTATGCCCGTCTTTGTTTCTCTCTCCCTCTTCTCTCTCTCTCTGTCTCTCTCCGTCTTCACCTTTGACTCAGTTTTTGTCTGTATTCTGCTTTATTTTGCATATGAAAGAAAACATGTCAAAAATAATATGTTTCATAAAATAAATTGCTCCTTCACCGCATCTTCTTTTCGTCATATTCTATTTTCTAAGCTATTTCTTTTCATTCTCGCTTCTATCTATTCTATTTATTTCTTTTTACCGTTTTTTCTTTTATTCTACTCTGTTTTTCTTTTTACATTTCCATCTTTCTTTTTACTTTTCCATCTCATCCTTTCCATCAATTATATGTTTATGTCTGTCTGTTTCTTTTTTTCTTTTTTAGTTTCATAAATGCATCTTTCTTTTTCTGCCTACGTCACTTACTTTCTTGTCCTTCTGTTTTCTTTATTTCTTCGTTCCTTCATTTTCGTATTGTTACATAAATACGATATTAAAGTACAAATCTACATTTTTTACTTCAAGTTTTCCTGTCTTTTTTCATATCCGTCTTTTATATGTTCTCTCATAGTGTGTATTTCTTATGTAATCTTGATACTTTTCACCTATATGCATATATTGATATTAAACTATGACGTACATCTATAAATACTTTCATCTATTAGTTCATTTCTTTTCTCTTACCTGCAACAAATTCCTTCTCTTCTAACGAGTGTGTTTTTTTCTACATCCACGCTTCTGTTTCGAAATCAAAGAATACCGAAATGAATGAGAGTTGTCTTAACATTATTTTCTTTCTGTCTATTCTTCCTATTTTCATTTTATTCCCTGATGAAGTTGTAAGAGATTTGCATCTCTTACCATCTAAGTTCTATTATAATTACATGGAAGTTCTAATACTTAAATCAATCTTAATCTACGTAATTTCTTTAGTGTTCCGATGTGACAAACAAAATTATGCGATTTTTGTAGATCGATTTATTCCATTAATAAACTACATTTGGTGATACTCGAATTCTGCAGTAACAATGCATGTCAGTATAGGTACCTAATTTGTTATCTTCAAATATTTTGAATTCATATTTTCCTTATTCCCTTTATGTTTGTACCGATACTTAATCTATTATATCCATAAATTTGGTACACTGGCGTAACGTATTGTTTCCTTATTTCCTATTCTTTTATATTACACTCAAAATGTACTCATAACTGGTTCATAAATTTTTCCATTTTTCTTCTCCAAGTATCTTCTATAATTTTTCCTCTTCATCTTCTAATATTATACGTTGTATACTTCTTTTTCTTAGAGTACCGGTACCTAATTTCACAATATCTATCTTTACTGCACATATTTTATGTTATCGAAATGTCCCAAAAAATCTTTTCTGACTTAAAGGTACCGTATTCCTTGTGTTATACTTAATATGATTTAAATTTCGTATACTATCTATCACAGCCATTTCAGTATTAACTGTCACATTCCACTTTGCCTCAATTATCATATAATATTAATTCAGATTAGAATTCAGAGGATGATGGATAAAATATAGAAACTAGTCACTCAGTTAAAATAACACCATAATTTAAATATTAACAAAGTGAAGTTGATATTTATTTAATTTAAATAACTTATCTTTCATGAGTAATATTAAAGCATAATACAGTCTCTTTCGCTCTCTTTAGTTTCGATCTCATTTAGCTTTTCTATTTCTACTATATTCTCTTACTTCCTACTCCCCAACAATTAAGATATTTTCTCTTAATTAGGGTACCTACATTTCTTCTAACTTAATAATAGCTTCTCACTATAGTTGCCAATACAATTACATTCTCTTTATGTTTTTCTCAGTTCTTATCACGTTCATATTCTCACAATTTCTGATATGTATAAGTACCTTACTTTTACCTTCACAACTTTTTCGGATATAATTTTAATGTCTTCATTCATAATTCATTGCAATAATGTTACTATAATTTTCACTTCTTATTCTCTGAATACAATAACACTTATGCCCACTTCTTAATTATCGGTATCTTATGTAGCCTTCATCAATAGAATATCACTTTTCAATTTCAGTATGTATAACATTTACTCCTTCATTTCTTACTTATCAGTTATTTCATCTCATATTTCTTATACCGGTATCTTAATCTCTACTTCTTAAATCACTTACTCTTGTTCCCCTCATCTACTATTTCTCACTTATTAGTCTATACATTTCTCATCTCTAATTTCCCACTTAATTCTAAATGGTATCCTCTCTCATTTCTTAAGTCTCTGTACGTATCATCTACCTGTTTTCAATCTCTTATCTTACTGACTCTACCATTTCTAATTTCTTAATCAATGCATGTAGGAACTGTATTACCCGTGTCTCATACTTGCCGCTATTCTCCTTCATTTCTCATTCTTAGTCTACACATAAGTGATCTATATTTCTCACTGACTTCGGTCATTTCTTAGTCTATGCATCTATAATCTGTATTTCTTGTCTCCTACCGTACTTTCCAGTTGTCTTAACATTAGTGTCTTCCGTTATTTGTCATTTCTTATTCTATGGCTCTGAAAAGTATGATCTGTACTTCCTGTCACTTATTTTTCTACAATCTTCTCTCTTTTTCTCTTCCTACTATATGTCAGTATGACCTGTACTCCCTATCTCTCCTACTTCCAACTGTCTTCTCTCATTTCTCATTTCCTAGTCTATGCGAGTATAATCTGAAATCCCTGTCCCTTACCTTCTACTGTCTCGTCTCATTTCCCATTTCCCAGTCTATGCGAGTATAATCTGTATTCCTCGTCTCTTACCTTCTACTGTATCGTCTCATTTCTCATTTCCTAGTCTACGCGAGTATAATCTGAACTCCCTGTCTCTTACCTCCTACTGTCTAGTCTCATTTTTCTCATTTCTCAGCCTATGCGAGTATAATCTGTATTCCCGTCTCTTACTTCCTACTCTTTTCTCTAATTTCTCATTTCCTAGTATACACGAGTATAATCTGAACTCCCTGTATGTTACTTCCTACTGTCTTCTCTCATTTCTTACTTCCTAGTCTATGCGAGTATAATCTGAACTCCCTGTCTCTTACTTCCTACTGTCTTCTCTCATTTCTTACTTCCTAGTCTATGCGAGTATAATCTCAACTCCCTGTGTCTCATTTTCTACTGTCTTCTCTCATTTCTTATTACCTAACCTACGCAAGTATGATCTGTACTCGATGTTACTCTTACCTTCTACTGTCTTCTTTCATTCCTCACTTCACAATCTATTCCAGTATAATCTGAACTTCCCACATCTCTTACTTTCTACTATCTTCTCTCATTTCTTAATTCCTAGCCTATGCGAGTATAATCTCAACTCCCTGTGTCTTACTTTCTACTGTCTTCTCTCATTTCTTATTACCTAACCTATGCAAGTATGATCTGTACTCGATGTTACCCTTACCTTCTACTCTCTTCTTTCATTCCTCACTTCACAATTTTTTCCAGTATTATCTGAACTTCCCACATCTCTTACTTTCTACTGTCTTCTCTCATTTCTTAATTCCTAGCCTACGCACGTATGATCTGTACTCCGTGTCTCACTTTTTACTGTCTCCTCTCATTTCTCATTTCCTAGTCTAAGCTAGTATGATCTATACTCCCTGTTTCTGCTACTTTCTTCTGTATCATTGCATTCCTCATTTGCTAGTCTATGCGAGTATAATCTGTACACCCTGTCTCTTATTTTCTAATGTCTTCTCCCATTTCTCGATCTGTACTCTGTCTCCCTTACTTCCTACTGTCTACTATCATTTCTCATTCCCTACTCTATGCAAGTATGATCAGTACTCCGTGTCTCTCCTACTTTCTACTGTCTACTATCATTTCTCATTGCCTAGTCTATGCAAGTATAATCCATAGGCCCTACTCCGTCTCTTTTACTCGTACTTCCAACTGTCTTCTCTCACGTCTTTTCTAGTCTATGCAATTATCATCTGTATTCCTGTCTCTTTTACTTCGTACTGTTTTCTTTCATTTTTCATTCCCTAGTTTATGCAAGTATGATCTGTAATTTTGTCTATCTTGCTGTCTACTGTTTTCTCTCATTTCTCATTCCCTACTTTATGCAAGTGTGAGCTGTAATCCCTGTCATTCCACTTTTTCTAGTCTATGCAGGTATGATCTGTACTCCCTGTCTCTATTACTTTTTACTATTTTCTGTAATTTCTCATTCCCTAGTCTATTGCAAGTATGATCTGTACTCCCTGTCTCTTAATTTCTACTGTCTTCTCCCATTTCTCATTCCCTACTCTATGCAAGTATGATCTGAACTCCCTGCCTCTCTTAATTTCTACTCTCTTCTCTCATTTCTCATTCCCCGGTCTACGCGAGTATGATCTGTACTCTCTGTCTCTTTAATTCCTACTATTTTCTCTCATTTCTCTTTTCCTAGCCTATGCAAGTATGATCGTACTCCCTGTCTCTTATTTTATACTGTCCTCTCTCACTTCTCATTCCCTAGTCTATGCAAGTTTGAGCTATACTCCCTGTCTTTCCTGGTTTTCTAGTCTATCCAAGTATGATCTGAACTCCCTGTCTCTTTTACTTCGTACTGTTTTCTCTAATTTCTAAGTCTCTAGTCTATGCAAGTATTATCTGTACTCCCTGTCTCTTTTACTTCGTACTCTTTTCTCTAATTTCTCATTCTCTTGTCTATCCAAGTATGATCTGAACTCCCTGTCTCTTTTACTTCGTACTCTTTTCTCTAATTTCTCATTATCTTGTCTATCCAAGTATGATTTGAACTCCCTCTCTCTTTTACTTCGTACTCTTTTCTCTAATTTCTCATTCTCTTGTCTATGCAAGTAGGATCTGTACTCCCTGTCTCTTTTACTCCGTACTGTTTTCTCTAATTTCTCAGTCTCTAGTCTATGCAAGTATGATCTGTACTCCCTGTCTCTTTTATTTCATACCCTTTTCTCTAATTTCTCATTCTCTTGTCTATGCAAGTAGGATCTGTACTCCCTGTCTCTTTTACTCCGTACTGTTTTCTCTAATTTCTCAGTCTCTAGTCTATGCAAGTATGATCTGTACTCCCTGTCTCTTTTACTTCATACTCTTTTCTCTAATTTCTCATTCTCTTGTCTATCCAAGTATGATCTGAACTCCCTGTCTCTTTTACTTCGTACTCTTTTCTCTAATTTCTCATTCTCTTGTCTATCCAAGTATGATCTGAACTCCCTGTCTCTTTTACTTCGTACTCTTTTCTCTAATTTCTCATTCTCTTGTCTATGCAAGTAGGATCTGTACTCCCTGTCTCTTTTACTTCATACTCTTTTCTCTAATTTCTCATTATCTTGTCTATCCAAGTATGATCTGTACTCCCTGTCTCTTTTACTTCATACTCTTTTCTCTAATTTCTCATTCTCTTGTCTATCCAAGTATGATCTGAACTCCCTGCCTCTTTTACTTCGTACTCTTTTCTCTAATTTCTCATTCTCTTGTCTATCCAAGTATGATCTGAACTCCCTGCCTCTGTTACTTCGTACTCTTTTCTCTAATTTCTCATTCTCTTGTCTATGCAAGTATGATCTGTACTCCCTGTCTCTTTTACTTCCTACTGTTTTCTCTCATTTCTCTTTTCCTAGTCTATGCAAGTATGATCTGTACTCCCATCTCTTTTACTTCCTACTGTTTTCTCTCATTTCTGTTTTCCTAGTCTATGCAAGTATAATCTGTACTTCTGTCTCTCTTACTTTCTACTGTCTTCTGTCATTTCTCATTCCCTATTTTATACAAGTATGAGCTGTACTCCCTGTTATTTTTCTTTTTCTCGTCTATACAAGTATGATCTGTACTCCCTGTCTCTCTTACTTTCTACTATCTTCTCTCATTTTTCATTCCCTAGTTTATGCAAGTATGATCTATAATCTCTGTCTCTTTTCCTAGTTTATGCGAGTATGATTTGTACTCCATGTCTCTTTAATTCCTTCTGTTTTCTCTCTTTTTTCTTTTCCTATTTTATGCGAGTATGATTTGTACTCTTTGTCTCTTTAATTCATACAGTTTTCTCTCTTTTTTCTTTCCCTATTTTATGCGAGTATGATTTATACTCCCTGCCTCTTTAATTCCTACTGTTTTCTCTCTTTCCTCTTTTCCTATTTTATGCGAGTATGATTTGTACTCTCTGTCTCTTTAATTCCTACAGTTTTCTCTCTTTTTTCTTTCCCTAGTTTATGCGAGTATGATTTATACTCCCTGCCTCTTTAATTCCTACTGTTTTCTCTCTTTCCTCTTTTCCTATTTTATGAGAGTATGATTTGTACTCCCTGTCTATTTTACTTCGAACTGTTTTCTCTCATTCTCATTCTCTAGTCTATGCAAGTATGATCTGTACTCCCTGTCTCTTTTACTTCCTATGTTTCCTGTCATGTCTCTTTCCCTATTCTATGCAAGTATGATCTGTACTTCTCTCTCTTACTTTCTACTGTCTTCTCTCGTTTCATATTCCCTAGTCTATCCAAGTATGAGTTGTATTGCCTGTCATTTCTCTCTCTCTAGTTTATGCAAGTATGATCTGTACTTCCTGTACTCTTACTTTCTACTGTCTTCTCCCATTTCTCATTCCCAGTCTATGCAAGTATGATCTGTACTCTCTACCTCTTTTAGTTTCTACTGTTTTCTTTTATTTCTCGTTTCCTATTCTATGCTGCTATAATCTGTACTCCCTGTCGCTTTAACTTCCTGCTCCCGCATTTTTCTCTTTTAATTCTCTAACTTATTCTCATGCTTGTTACTTATTACCTTTTCCTTAAATTCTTAGGTTCATTTCTCTCTCTCTCTCTCTCTCTCTCTCTCTCTCTCTCTCTCTCTCTCTGTCTCGTTCTTTGCAATTGACTGGTTTATTATGTATATTCGTGTCTTATTGTATTTCCCTAGCATTTTGTATTCAATATTTGTTCTCTCTTAATTGTAATCAATTTATTATCTTTAATGTTGGTTCGATTGTACCTAATATCGAGCAATTGACGATGCAATTTGCTCCACTGTACTGAAACATTTAACAGGAAGATTGGAAAAAAGTTGACCAGTGAAGGAAAGAATTTTGATCCATATCTTCATTAAGATTACAGAAAGGTCATGTACGAGATTTAAGAACACCAATTTTCTGTAAATATTTATTGAGGCTGTAATTATCCTAATGAATTTTAGTCTCTCTTCTTTTTTCTTTTGATTCTTTTCATGTATGTTCTTCTGAATTTGTTTTCTCTTGAATTCCTCATTTATGTTTTTGTCTATTTCTTTCATAATGAAAGTTGCGTTCCATTGCATTTTCCCCCTAATTTTTCACTTGCACTGCTCATGTATGTTCTTCACCAAGTATTCCCTGCCACATTTCTCATGCAAGTTCTTTTACATTTATTTTCTCCTGTACTTCTCATTTGTATTCTTCTCCATTCACATTATTCTACACTTATTTCTCTCTATAATTCTTATAATTATTTTCCTCTGTTTCTTTCTCCTCTACTTAACATGGATGTACTCTACTTCGTTTCTCCTACACTTCTCATGCATGCTGTTTCTTTTTCCTATACATCCCAAATTTGTTCTTCTCTATTTGTTTTCTCCTGTACTTCTCATTCATGCCTCTATTTTTTTTCCATACATTTCTCAAGCATGTTCTCCGTTTCTTTTCTCCTATACATCTCTTCCATGTTCTCTATTTTTTCTCCCTATGTCTGATCTCTATTTATTTGCTCCTATCCATCACATGCATGTTTCTATCCCCTTTCTCCTACATGTCATGCATGTTCTCTATTCTTCTCTTGTAGGCCTACTTCTAATACAAATCCTCACCGATATTTCTGATTCATATTCTCTATTTCCTTTCTCCTCCACTTTTCATGCATATTTTGTATTTCCTTTATTCATACTTCTTATGCATGTTCTCTATTTATTTCTTTCTCCAATTTTCATAAATATTCTTCTTCACTCCTTTTCCCTATATTTTCCAAATAACTTTCTATTTATTTTCTCCTATACTTCTAATACAAGTTCTATATTTCCTTTTTCTAAACTTCTCAAAAATATGCTTTTCTATTTAATTCCTCCTGCACTGCTTATACATGTTCTCTAACCTATTTTCTTCTATACTTCTCATGCATGTTCTCTATTTCTTTTCTCCTGCATTTCTCATGCATGTTCTCTATTTCTTTTCTCCTATTTTTCTCATGCATGTTCTCTATTTTTTCTCCAATAATTATCTTTCATGATCTCTTTCATTTCTCCTATACTTCTCATAATAGTACATTATACATTACGGCAAAGTAATGTATCGATCCTGTGGTGCATATAGGTACTATTTTTTCCCAAAGCTGAGCGTAAATTGTAGCAAATTATTTTCGAATTTGCTATTATTGAAGATTACTAGATTTATTTCATTGAACGCTTAAGCAGAGATTCAAAGGAAATGTCATGCGAAGACAAATAGGTTCCATTGTTACGTTATATTTTTCTCCCGATTTCGGCAATGTAGAAACCAACATTTACTCCAGTTCACGAAAAAAATATTATTCTCTATTTTTTTCTCCTGCACTTCTAATGCATGTTTTCTATTTCTTTTCTCTAATACTTCTCTTGCATGTTCCCTATACCTTTTCTTCTCTACTTCTCATACATATTCTTCTCTACTTTTTTCCTATATTTTTCATGAATGTCCCCTATTTCTTTATTCCTGTACCGGTACTTCTCATGTACGTTCTATATTTCTCTTTTTTTACCTCTTATAAATAAATGTGCTTCTGTACTTTTTTCTCTCATATTTCTCGTGTTATGTCCTCTATTCCCTTTATTCTATTTTTCTCATGCATGTTCTCTACTTCTTTTCTCCTATACTCCTTATGCAGGTCTCCATTTCTTTTCCTGTATACTTCACATGCATGTTCTCTAATTTTTTCTTCTTTACTTCTCATGAATGTTCCCCATTTCTTTTCCTCTATACTTCTCACGCATATACCCTTACTTTTCTCCTATACTTCTAATAAACATTCTTCTCTATTTCTTTTGTCCTATACTTTCATATGTATTTCACATGCATGTTCTCTATTTCTTTTCTCTTATATCAGTACTTCTCATGCATGTCCTCTATTTCTTTTATTCTATTCTTCTCATGCTCATGTACGTTTTATAATTCTTTCCTCCCATACTTCATATACTGTACATGTTCTCTAATTCTTTTCTCCTACACTTCATATGTATGTTCTCCAATTTATTCCTCCGATACTTCTCATGCATGTTATCTAATTCGTTTCTCCTATACAGTATTTCTCATGCATGTTTTCTATATTTCTCACACATGTCCTCTATTTCTTTTCTCCTGTAGATTCTCTATTTCTTTTCTCCTGTAGATTCTCTATTTCTTTTCTCCTATACTTCTCACGCATATTCTCTACTTCTTTTCTCCTATACTACTCATGCATGTTCTCTATTTCTTTCATCCTATTCCTCTCTTGCTCATGCATATTCTCTACTTCTTTCTTCTATATTTCTCATACATGTTCTCTATTTCTTTTCTCCTGCACTTTTCTATTTCTTTTCCCCCATACTTCTCACACATGTTCTCTATTTCTTTTATCCCATTCTTCTCATGCTCATGCATATTTTCTAATTCTTTCCTTCCATAATTCTCATGCATGTTCTCTATATCTCTTCTCCTACAATTCTCTTGCATGTCCTCTAATTCCTTTCTCCTATATTTCTCATGCATGTTATCTAATTCGTTTCTCCTACCCGGTACTTCGCATGTATGTTCTGTAATCTTTTATTCTATATTACTCATACATTTTCTTCATTTCTTTTCTTCTACCATTTTCTCCATTTCTTTTCTCCTATACTCTTCATGCTTCTCTATTTCCTTCCTCCTATATGTCTCATGCGTATTCTCTATTTCTTTTCTCCTATATTTCTCATTCATGTTCTCTATTTCTTTTCTCTTAGACTTCTCGTGTAACCTATATTCTCCTGTACTTCTCATGCATCTTCTCTATTTCGTTTCTTCTGCATTTCTCATGCATGTTCTTATTTTGTACCCCTATTCTTTTCACGCATGTTCTCTATTTCTTTTCTTCTGAATTTCACACGCATGTTCTCCATTTCTTTTCTCCTATACTTCTCGTATAACCTATATTCTCTATATTATCATCTCTCCTATACTTTTCACGCATGTCCTCTATTTCTTTTCCCCTATACTTCTCATCCATATTCTCTATTTCTTTTCTTCTGCATTTCTCATGCATGTTCTCTATTTTGTTCTCCTATACTTCTCACGCATGTTCTCTATTTCTATTCTCCTATACTTCTCATGCATGTTCTCTATTTCTTTCCTTCTGAATTTCTCACGCATGTTCTCTATTTCTTTTCTCCTATACTTCTCATGCATGTTCCCTATTTCTTTTCTCCTATACTTCTCATGTATGTTCTCTATTTCTTTTTTCTGAATTTCTCACGCATGTTCTCTATTTCTTTTCTCCTATACTTCCCACGCACGTTCTCTATTTCTATTCTCCTATACTTCTTATGCATGTTCTCTATTTCCTTTCTTCTGAATTTCTCACACATGTTCTCTATTTCTTTTCTCCTATACTTCTCATGCATGTTCCCTATTTCTTTTCTCCTATACTCCTCATGTATGTTCTCTATTTCTTTTCTTCTGAATTTCTCACGCATGTTCTCTATTTCTTTTGTCCTATACTTCTCATGCATGTTCCCTATTTCTTTTCTCCTACACTTCTCACGCACGTTCTCTATTTCTATAATCCTATACTTCTCATGCATGTTCTCTATTTCCTTTCTTCTGAATTTCTCACGCATGTTCTCTATTTCTTTTCTCCTATACTTCTCATGCATGTTCCCTATTTCTTTTCTCCTTTACTTCCCATGTATGTTCTCTATTTCTTTTCTCCTATATTTCTCACGGATGTTCTCTATTTCTGTTTTCCTTTACTTTCACGTAAGTTCTCTGTTTCTTTTCTCCTATACTTCTCACCCATATTCTCTATTTCTTTTCTCTTATACTTCTCATGCATGTTCTCTATTTCTATTCTCCTATACTTCTCACGCATATCCTCTATTTTTTTCTTTTATAATTCTCATGCATGTTCTCTATTTCTATTCTCCTGTACTTCTCACGCATGTTCTCTATTTTTGTTTTCCTATACTTTCACGCAAGTTCTCTGTTTCTTTTCTCCTATACTTCTAACGCATATTGTCTATTTCTTTTCTCTTATACTTCTCATGCATGTTCTCTATTTCTATTCTCATATACTTCTCACGCAAGTTCTCTGTTTCTTTCCTCCTATACTCCCACGCATGTTCTCTATTTTTTCTCTTATACTTCTCATGCATGTTCTCTATTTCTATTCTCCTATACTTCTCATGCATTTTCTCTATTTTTCTCTTATACTTCTCATGCATGTTCTCTATTTCTATTCCCCTATACTTCTCATGCATGTTCTCTATTTTTTCTCCTATACGTCTCATGCATTTTCTCAATTTTTTTTCTTTTATACTTCTCATGCATGTTCTCTATTTCTATTCTCCTATATTTCTCATGCATGTTCTCTATTTTTTTCTCCTATACTTCTCATGTATTTTCTCTATTTCTTTTCTCCTATACTTCTCACGCATGTTCTCTATTTCTGTTTTCCTATACTTTCACGCAAGTTCTCTGTTTCTTTTCTCCTATACTTCTCAACCATATTCTCTATTTCTTTTCTCTTATAGTTCTCATGCATGCCCTCTATTTCTGTTCTCATATACTTCTGACGCAAGTTCTCTGTTTCTTTTCTCCTATACTTCCGACGCATGTTCTCTATTTTTTTTCTCTTATACTTCTCATGCATGTTCTCTATTTCTATTCCCCTATACTTCTCATGCATGTTATCTATTTTTCTCTCTTATACTTCTCATGCATGTTCTCTATTTCTATTCTCCTATACTTCTCATGCATGTTATCTATTTTTTTCTCTTATACTTCTGATGCATGTTCTCTATTTCTATTCTCCTATATTTCTCATGCATGTCCTCTATTTCTATTTTCCTATACTTCTCATGCATGTTCCCTATTTCTTTTCTCCTATACTCCTCATGTATGTTCTCTATTTCTTTTCTTCTGAATTTCTCACGCATGTTCTCTATTTCTTTTCTCCTATACTTCTCATGCATGTTCCCTATTTCTTTTCTCCTATACTTCCCATGTATGTTCTCTATTTCTTTTCTCCTATATTTCTCACGGATGTTCTCTACTTCTGTTTTCCTTTACTTTCACGCAAGTTCTCTGTTTCTTTTCTCCTATACTTCTCACCCATATTCTCTATTTCTTTTCTCTTATACTTCTCATGCATGTTCTCTATTTCTATTCTCCTATACTTCTCACGCATATCCTCTATTTTTTTCTCTTATAATTCTCATGCATGTTCTCAATTTCTATTTTCATATACTTCTCACGCAAGTTATCTGTTTCTTTTCTCCTATACTTCTAATCATGTTCTCTATTTCTTTTCTCCAATACTTCTCATGCATGTTCTCTATTTCTTTTCTGCTATACTTCTCACGCATGTCCTCTATTTGTTTTCTCCTATACTTCTCATGCATCTTCTCTATTTCTTTTGTTCTGCATTTCTCATGCATGTTTTCTATTTTATTTCTCCTATACTTCTCATGAATGTTCTCTATTTCTTTTCTCCTGCATTTCTCATACAAGTTCTCTATTTCTTTTCTCCTATACTTATCGTGTATATTCTCTATATTATTTTTCTCCTTTCTCTATTTCTTTTCTCCTATACATATCGTGTATATTCTCTATATTATTTTTCTCCTTTACTTCTCACGCATGTTTCCTATTTCTTTTCTCCTTTACTTGTCATGCATGTTTTTCTATTTCTTTTCTTCTGCATTTCTCATGCAAGTTCTCTATTTTTTCTCCTATACTTCTCATTCTTGTTCTCTATATCGATGTGTATTGTAAGAAGGGCGTTATCAACAATTTTTGTAGCTCGACGTTAATAAATGTCCGTCTCATTCCTTTGATGTATGAAAAAGTAGTGAAAAAAACTGAGATAAATAAATAACACATTTTATGAGTTAGTTAGTGTGGATTAAAAAGGACACGTCAGCTACTCTGGCTATTTGCGCCCTTTCATTTTATGAAATAATGAATCTTAAACAATCTTTAGAGCGCCTGATTTTGTTGATAGCGGCATTTTTACAAAACACTCTCGATATATTTCTTCTCCTATACTTCTCATGCATGTTCCATATTTCTTTTCTCTATACTTCTCATGTATGTTCCCTATTTCTTTTCTCCTATACTTCTCATGCATATTCTCTATTTCTTTTCTCCTATACTTCTCATACATGTTCTCTATTTATATTCTCCTATACTCCTCATGCATGTTCCCTATTTCTTTTTTCTATACTTCTCATGCATGTTCTCTATTTCTTTTCTCCTGTACTTCTCATACATGTTCTCTATTTATTTTCTCCTATACTTCTCATGCATATTCTCTATTTCTTTTCTCCTATACTTCTCATACATGTTCTCTATTTATTTTCTCCTATACTCCTCATGCATGTTCCGTATTTCTTTTTTCTATACTTCTCATGCATGTTCTCTATTTCTTTTCTCCTATACTTCTCATGCATATTCTCTATTTCTTTTCTCCTATACTTCTCATACATGTTCTGTATTTATTTTCTCCTATACTCCTCATGCATGATCCCTATTTCTTTTCTCTATACTTCTCATGCATGTTCTCCATTTCTTTTCTCCTGTACTTCTTATGCATGTTCTCTGTTTCTTTCCTCTTATATTTCTAATGCATGTTTTTTAATTCGTTTCTCCTATACTTCTCATGTAAGTTGTCTATTTCTTTTCTTCTACCCTTCCCATAAAAAAATATTGTCTTTTCATTTTCTCCTGAATATTTCATGCATGCTCCCTAATCTTTTTTTCACCTATACTTCTTATGCATGTGCTCTACTTCCTCCTTCCATATTTCTAAGGCACGTTCTCTATTTCTTTTCTTCTGCATTTTACATGCTTTTTCTCTATTTCTTTTCTCTTATATTTCTCTTGCAATTTGTCTATTTTTGTATCCTATTCTTCATATGCATACTCTCTATTTCTTTTCTCCCATATTTTTCTTGCATGTTGTCTATTTATTTTCTCCTATGCTTCTCATAATAGTGCATCATATATTATGGCATTGTGTTTCGATCATGTGGTGTATATATGTATAATTTTTTCCTCGACAGAAAACAATTATTCCATTTTATTTCCGAAATTATAATTACTGAACCTCACTTGAGCTATCTCACTGAGCATATATGCACAGATGCAAAGGAAATTTCATGCGACAAAGTTTGGTAGATTTCATTGTTACGATAGTTCTTTCCCGACTTTGGTAATCTACAAACAGACATTTATTCCCGCTCGTGGAAAAATATTCTTCTCTATTTCTTTTCTCTTATACGTCTCATGCATGGTCTCTATTTTATTTCCTCTACTTGTCACATCCTTCCTAATTTCTTTCTCTTATACGTCTCGTGCATGTTTTCCATTCTTTTATTCTACTCCTAATATTTTTCTATATTTTTTTGCGCTACTTCTCACATCCTTTCCAATTTTTTCCCCCTGTACTTCTCATGCAGGTTCTTTATTCTTTTATCTTATACGTATATCTTATGCATTTTCTTTATTAATTTTCCCTTACACATCTCATGCATGTTCTCTATTTATAAATTTTCTCCTACACTTCAAATAGAAGTTCTCTATTTTTTCTCCCGTATTTCTCATGCATGTTCTCTATTTCTTTTCCATATACTTCTTATACATGTTTCCTTTTACTTTTCACCCATACTTCTCATGTAAGTACTTCATTCCTCTTCCTCTGTACGTCTCATGCAAGTTATCCATTTCTTTTCTTCTATACTTCTCACGCATGTTTCCGATTTTTCTCCCATACTTGTCATACATCTTCCCTATTTTTTTTCTCACACGCTAATCTTCATGTATGTTCTCCATTTCCACTCACCTATACTTTTCATGCAAATTCTCTATTTCTTTTCACCTGTACTTCTCATGCATGTTCTCTACTTACTTTTCTCCTATATTTCTCATGTGTGTTCCGTATTTCTTTTCTCCTATACTCTCATGTATTTTCTGTATATCTTTTCTCCTATACTACTTACACATATTCTTCTCTATTTCTTTTCTTCTACATTTCTAATGTATGTTCCGTATTTTTTTCCTCCGATACTCTCATATATTTTCTGTATTCCTTTTCTCCCATACTTCTAATATATATTCTTCTTTATTTCTTTTCTCCTAAACTCCTCCTGCATGTTTTCTATACTTTTTCTCATCTACTTTTCATAAATATTCTTCTTCACTTTTTCTGGTATATTTCTCATGCATGTCCCCTATTTCTTTTATCTTATTCTTTTCATGCATGTTCCCTGTGTATTTACTCCTATACTTATTATGCATGTTTTCAATTTTTTTTCGATACTTCTCATGTATGTTCTCTATATTCATTTTCACCTGTACTTCTCATGCATGTTCTCAATTTCTGTTCTTCTGTACTTCTCATGTATATTCTCTATATTCCTTTTCACCTATACTTCTCATGCATGTTATCTTCTTCTTTTCACCTGTATTATTCTAATGAATGTTCACAAATTCTTTTCTTATATACTTCTCATGTATGTTCTCTATATTTCTTTTCACCTATACTTCTCATGCATGTTCTCTTTTTCTTTTCACATGTACTCTCAAGCATGTTCTCTATATCCCATTTCACCTGTACTTCTCATGCATGTTCACAATTTCTTTTCTTATATACTTCTCATGTATGTTTTCTATATTTCTTTTCACTTGTACTTCTCATACATGTCTTCAATTTCCGTTCTTCTGTACTTCTCAAGTATATTCTCTATATTCCTTTTCACCTATACTTCTCATGCATGTTATCTTCTTCTTTTCACCTGTAAACTCATATGTTTTCTATATTCCTTTTCACCTGTACTTCTCATTTATGTTCTCAATTTCTTTTCTTCTATACTTCTCATGTATATTTTCTATATTCCTTCTCACCTATAGGTACTTCTCATGCATGTTCTCAATTTCTATTCTTCTGTACTTCTTATGTATGTTCTCTATATTCCTTCTCACCTATACTTCTCATACATGTTCTCAATTTTTATTCTTCTGTACTTATGTATATTCTCTATATTCCTTTTCACCTATACTTCTTATGCATGTTCTCTTTTTCTTTTCACCTGTACTCTCGTGCATGTTCTCAATTTCTTATCTTCTATACTTCTCATGTATGTTCTTATCCCTTTTCACCTATTTCTCAGGCATGTTCATTTTTTCTCTTCACCCGTACTTCTCATGCATGCATGCATGCATGCATGTTCTCGTATTCTTCTCATCTGCACTTCTCATGCATGTCCTCAATTTCTTTTCTTCTCTACTTCTCATGCATGTTCTCTTTATCTTTTAACCTGTACTTCTCATGTATGTCCTCAATTTCTTTTCTTCTATACTTCTCATATATGTTCTCTATATTCCTTTTCACCTATACCTCTCATGCATGTTCTCTTTTCCATTTCACCTGTACTTGTCATGCATGTCCTCAATTTCTTTCCTTCTATACTACTCATGTATGTTCTCTATATCCCTTTTCACCTATACTTCTTATGCATGTTCTCTTTTTGTTTTCACCTATACTTCTCACGCATCTTCTCTTTCTCTTTTCACCTGTAGTTCTCATGAATGTTCTTAATTACTTTTCTTTTATACTTCTCATGTATGTTCTCTATATTCCTTTTTACCTATACTTCTCATGCATGTTCTCTTTTTGTTTTCACCTATACTTCTCACGCATCTTCTCTTTCTCTTTTCACCTGTAGTTCTCATGAAGGTTCTTAATTACTTTTCTTCTATACTTCTCATGTACGTTCTTTATATTTCTTTTCACCTATACTTCTCATGCATGTTCTCTTTTTATTTTCACCTATACTTCTCACGCATCTTCTCTTTCTCTTTTCACCTGTAGTTCTCATGAATGTTCTTAATTACTTTTCTTTTATACTTCTCATGTATGTTCTCTATATTCCTTTTCACCTATACTTCTCATGCATGTTCTCTTTTTCTTTTCATCTTTACTTCTCATGCATGTTCTCTTTTTCTTTTCATCTGTACTTATCATGCATGTTCTCTTTTTCTTTTCATCTGTACTTCTCATGCATGTTCTCAATTACTTTTCTTCTGTACTTCACATGTAGGCTATGTTCTCTAGATTCCTTTTCACCTATAGCTATTTCTCATGCATGTTCTCAATTTCTTTTCTTCTATACTTCTCATGTATGTTCTCTATAGCTATTCCTTTTGCTCTTGTACTTTCATGCATGTTCTATTTTCTTTTCATCTGTAAGTTACTCTCATGAATGTTATCTATTTCTTTTCTTCTATTCGTTTCATGCATGTTCTTTTTTTCTTTTCTCCTATATTTCTAATGCATGTTTTCTATTTATTTTATGGTTTTCTTCTCAGAAACATTCTTCTCTCCTATACTTCACATGCATGTGCATTAATTTGTGGCATTTAAATAATATCGTCCTCTTTACAATATATTACTGTGGGCCACCCCACAAACTTTTGTCAGGGTCCTACTCCCTCGTCAATATTTTAATGAATGCAGAAATTCAATAATAGACACAGCACTAAGAAAACATGCTAAGAACATTTTATTGGAATGTCCCCACAAATGCGGAAATAACCCTTCGATAGTAGCCAACTTCTTATAACTGCCAAAACATAATTCCTAGGTATTTCAATACTATGTTATGTACGTAACAGAATTCTTCTTTCATGTAAAAAGAAATATTTTGTATTCCTCTCTCTAAAAATATCCCAACCCCTCAAGTAGAGTTCCTCTCCCCTATGGATGGTCCTGCATGCATAATTTTTGTTTTATAAAAATTTCACAGTCGACTCAGAATTGTATTAGAAAGCATATATAGGCCAATGTTTCTTCCACACATTTAAATATTTACTATTTTATTTCAATATGAAGACACTGAACATATGGAATTATGTATTTGTTTTTGCACAAAATATCACATAAAATATTCACTTTAATGTTTCATTACATATTCCGATTCTACATTCTTTACACTCCTACTACTCTATTCTTTGTTGCTAATATCGATGTTTGTTTCTCTACAATTGCACTTTTTCTTTAAAATTCCTATTGTTTTCTCAGTTTCTATTTCCACTTATCTGGCTCCATTCTATACAATTTACCTCCTATCTACCCATTCATCCAACTATCTTCCCTTCTTTAATTCTTTAATGATGCCCTATTTCATTTGAAGCGAGTTTCTTTATTCTTCCTTCTTGTCAATAAGCTTTCCACAGTGTTATTCAGTTTGCTTCTCATTGTTTCTATTCGCTTTTGTCTACCTTCTATCCACTACTGTTATTCTTCTATAATTATAAGAATTTTGTTCTTTTTGTTTGTTCCTACTTTCTTGTTGTTAAAATAGTAGGCTATATCAACTCTATAATGTTTATATACAAGTTCATAAATAAGTTACTATAGTGGCTGCTTAGTTTTGTCTTTGTAAGTTTGTACTGTTTATTTATAAAAAAAAAAGTTGTATGAAAAGCTTTTCCTTTGACGACAATGAAAGCACATACTATTATAAATCAACGAATTAAGACATGTGAATATAGAAGCTTTCGTCTAGTCAGATCTTATCTAAATAAGCTCTGTAACTATGATAAAAAGGAAGAGACTAGCTATTTCACTCTTGAAAACAATTCGTTGTGATCTATTAATTTCTCTTTAGTGATTGCATCACTGTTTTCAAATATTTCTAGTCAATATCTTCGTCAGAATCTAAACTGTATCTGTACATTTCTCTATGACTTTAAATATCTTCATTTACCTTTTCTGTATGTTTTTAATTAGTTGTTTTTTTTCTTTCCTCTGTTTTTAACATATTTATTATTTCATTATCCTTAGTCTTTTATTATTCACAACTTTCTTACTACATTCCAATGCGAGAGATGTTTATACAGTACATCATCTGTTTTCCTAGTTTTTCCAAACAGCTACAAGCACAATTCGGTTTGGTCAATCTTCATTCAATTAGCAACATTAAATATTTCACTTCACTTCCTGAACATATTTTACACTAATATTATCAGGCAGCTAAGTGGTAGAAAGACGTAATATAGGACTAATAACTAGGTACCGATATTATTTCATGTGTTATAACCTCTAAATCTACAATTTTACTCTTGTATATAAGTTTTATATGATGGAATTTGTATCTATTATTTAATATGCGTAATTATGTCATATATATACACAGTACAGGTACATACCTAGTTGAAAGAAACATTTCTCTGTTCTGTTACTTCATCCGGCCATAAAATATTGCTCAAACCATGGAAACAGCTAACGTGATTATTGAAGGATTATTAACAAAGAAAATATTGTTGTCCAAGTTTCTAATGAAGAAATAGATTTGATATGTTTTTCAAATATAAATATCTATATGCTTAAGACTAAAACTGGCTGGATTCCAATGCCTACCATTGAAAATAAAACCATCTGCTATCTTGTAACCCAAAAACGATGAATTTTATGATTATAATCAGAAACAGCTTCACAGTTCAAGACGAGAGTTCATCGATCATAGCTGTCCTTCATATATAAATATTAATGAATAGTAATTGCAATATATCTCAGTTAGTTTAAAGAATTTCTCATAAATATGTAATTATCACAAAAACAATCTAGCACACTTTACAACCATTCTAATAACTAGAAATAGTTTTTAATCAATTTTAAATACCAGAGTGAAGTTATAAAAGCTGCTTATATCACAGGATTAGTTTGTAGTAAAATAACATTAATTTATTTGTACATAAATCCAACAGCAAACATATTCATTCATCTTCTCAGGTTTTACTCAGGCTATCGTTAGAACTACAGAAACTCACAATATAAAATGAAACTAGAAATCTGTTATGCGAGTATGAAAATTTACATTAAAATAATTTGTTACAAATAGTAAGAATATACCGAAACAAAGATTTTGTTGCTAGGCAAATGAAGAAATTCTCTAAGTTTAAACAAATATGTCAAAATTAATTGTATTAGACACAAATGAAAAAGAGCACAGACATTTGGCGTGTAATGCAAGTCGAACTAAACAGCCTAAGAATTTAAAACGGTTGGAAATATATAAATTACTTACCACTGAATGATAATGGCGATGATAACTATAATCAGACGATATTGCATAGCAGAAAGTTGTTTTTCCTAGAAAGATAAATCTTTATAAGTCTCTATATACAAATACCATTAATGAACGCTATTGTTATTATTAATTATATTTTTTGAACAAGATCTTAATTATTTTAGAATCAATTAAGAGTACAGGCTTCCTTCGATTAAATATAGGTAATATTTTCCCTTACATATATAAACATTTCTTTCCTTTGATTATGGAGGTAAGCCCAATAACATGGAGAGAGGAACAAGACACAGAACCAAAAACAGAAAAACAAGACAAGCCAAACATAGATGACGAACAATTACAATCTATGAAACAGATTTTACATCTAATGTAGAAAAAGGAGTCTTCAATGTGATACCAGGAAATTGGTACAAATACTGGAACAATTAATAACTCAAACTACTAACTAATATACAGCAATGTACAACTACACCAAAAAGTTGTGGAAATACAGGAATCTGTGAGACACGCAGATGATATGTACCATCGAGAAATAGAGACTCTACAAACATTCATAAAGGTCATTAACAGGGAAATACTACAGCTGGAAGGACGTGCAATGATTCTCAAAAACATGGCGAGGTAAGTAGTTGCTTTGTGTATGTTATATTATATATGCATGTATTCTACCGCTATAATGGTTTTCAGTGAAACAGAAAGTAGTTTTATGATCGAGAGGGGAGTGTGGACTAGAATTGTATTGAGTGCAGCATTGACACTGACAGAAGGAACGGAACAATTCACTGGGCAACGACCCTGAGAATTTGGAAAGTGGAGAATGGTTTCCACATGAATTCCACATGAAGTAGTAGTAGGGTTTAAGAAGGGCGCGTCAGCTACTATGGCTATTTGCGCCCTCCACATGAATGTCTTGCATGAATTAGGGTGTTGGGCTGGGATTGAGTTTGCATTCATTGGAAAATGCTTTTCCCATGAAGTTGGTAGTCAGTGTATCAAACTAAAAGTTATGTAAACTACGTTTTTTGAATAGGCAGTAGAAGCTAAGAAGCTAGTAGAATCACTGTTTACAATCAACAATAATCTTTATTGCACTTGACTGCTACCACATTCCAAGCACGGTTGGAGAGCTGTTGTGGTTACAATACCTTGTTTTCTTGCAGTTATTTTACCAATTCCCCACAATTCAAATCAGTCTTATCACTAGTGCAGTGGCGTATACTGGTTAAAGGGTTTGGGCTACTGCTGACCCTATTATTACACAAAATATATCTAACAATTACTTTAATTTTAATTACTATGGTAAAACTAATAATACAAAATTATTACATTATGTTATATTATAAACTTTTTCTTTTGTAATTTCCTTGGGCTACCGCCGGTAGCCCCGGTAGCCCGCAAAATACGCCCCTGCACTAGTGTACCATATCAGCTTTCCAAAGAGACCAATTTCACAGGTCTTCATGATGAGAATTCTAGAGAAAAAGCAATCAAGGAAATCTCTGGACTTGATGCTGATGTTTGAGTACCGGTATTTGAGTGTTATGGCATACAATCAAGTCTGTATTTAAGATGTATGACACCCTTGTGCAGTCATTTATTTTACACCACCTCTTCCATCACTATTCATTTACAGACTAACACAATAAGTTGTGAAAATATTTACTTCAATTTTAAACTGTACTGAAATATTTAAACGGAAATGAATACACAGCACACAAAACAAATGTCCAAGTTAAAAATGCATAAATTATTTTGAAGACAAAAATATATGGTAGCTATAGTGCTGACATCTCAGGTGAAGTGATGCATTAATAGTACCAGAACGCTAATCTAATATGAGTTTTATAATGATAAAAGCAATAAAAATATTAAGATCGTTTTACTACTAGCTGTATTTTGCCGCCATGTCCAGTTGCACATGTTGCTCATGCCTGAATACAGGCCTTCATACACGCAAGTGAAAGATCACTGTCCGTGATTGAAAAAAGAAATGTAAAATGTATTAACTATATAAAAATTCAACTCTGCTGGTTACTTTCTCATCAAGCCATCATTAGATCATTTAATAAATTCCGTCGCCCTCGGTAGCATAGTTGGTATAGTGCTGGCCTTCTATGCTCGAGGTTACGGGTTCGATCCAGGCCGAGGTCAATGGCATTTAAGTGTGTTTAAATGCGACAGGCTCATGTCAGTAGATTTACTGGCATGTAAAAGAACTCCTGCGGGACAAAAATTCCAGCACACCGGCGGCACTGATATAACCTCTGCAGTTGCGAGCGTCATTAAATAAATCATAATTTTATAATAAATTCCTTCTTAATGAGAGAATTACTTCATACTCTAGCTATAAATGAATTTAGTATTGAAAACGCTCTAATATTGTATTCAAACTCTAGAAAACATGCAATAAACTTATTGTCTTTAAAACTATAGATATTTAACCCGTTTCCTAATAAAACACAGAAATTCAATAATAGTTAAAATTTCTAAATTGTGTCCTTGTACACTGTGTAAAAGATTGTACAACAAAAAATTCACTTACGTAGCTTCTTATCCATTGTTCAACTGTTTATTAACAGGATGAAATGCGTTAGTGAAGACGAACTGATGCAGATACTAGCAGACTTGCTGGCTGAAGTGTGTGAAGAGACAGAATTCATGGAAGGTCATAATTTCCTGAACCATACAATGTACGTCATCGAAGAGAGGTAATGCAAGAGTACAATAGTTTTATGATACATGTTTTTGTTCTGTTATTAATATGCATATAGTTTTTAAGTAAGTCTTTCATTTCTCCAGAATACTGTTATTGCAAAAGATAACACGTATAATATGCTTTGTTTATTATATTTATATTTTCAACGTTTCTTTGTGGATTAATAAACCTGAACTGAATCACTATACATAGAGAGTCAAACCTAAGTTACCAGCACTCTTAACAAGCCTGAGGAATTGCTGTGTGGCATCAGTGCATTGGGTTTTCCTGGCATCTTTTATTTGCTTTAAGCATGGCAAAGGACATCAGGTGTATTTGCACTAAGATAGTGACACAATTCTGCTGGCACATTGCATTGGCATTATATATCAGATATTCAACAACGGAAAATGTAGAAAAATATTGATAAAACAAAAAATTATGAGATGGAAATGTTATATGTTAGTAAATAATTGTGGTTAAAAAAATTAACTTTTCATATATGCAGCAATCATCATATGTTTCCATTGCTCCCCCTACCAGGAAATATTTTTTCAAATCTCAGAAGTCAGTAGCAATTAATCACGTGCTGGGTGCTGAATATAAAATAGGTGTGTTTTCTTTTGAGGTAACTGAATTTTTCTGCACATTTTCTGTGTTTGTTAGAGCATGATGCGTCATTCATTGCCAACAAACTCAATTTTGTGTTGTTTTATTTGTAACGATATAGTCTATGTAAGCCTTTTTTGGTTAACCCTTTGAAGCACAAATTAATTTTTTATGTTTCTCATATCATGGATCATAACACAGCTTAGATCAACTTTTTTCAATATTTTAACTCTGCACACAATTTCAAAACACTGATGGCACCTCAATGTATACTCAAGAGGTAGTTCCTTGGTGGAATATCTGTGCCATAAAATTTAGAAAGAAAGAAAACGGTGGTTCTTCTATGTAACCACTATGCTTCAAAGGGTCAAGCATTTTGATTGTTTTAAAGTTTTAGGTTATTTTATATTTAGTACACCATCTAATGCGAAGAAGTTAATTACTCTGTAATGTACTCTTTTTTATTTCGGACATTTTAAAGATGAAAGCAAAGGGTCGTGGATGTTCAATTTTTAAATATAGCAATCCTAGTGTAACATTCTGAAACAAATAGTTATTTATTTTATTGAATTATATCTAAATCCTCGAGTAAAAACAACCATAATTCTGTAGGCTCACGCATGACAAAAAAAAAGTGTATTTCTTAAACATTTAAAATCTTATAATTTTAAAACTACCTACCTACAAGACAAAAATTATTCATAATCAAAATTTGTAATCAGTCTTGACGGATCAAGTATATTGAGTGGAATAAAAATTGGGAACCATAAGACAAAATGTAATTAAAAATGGGATTGATTAATGTGGAATGACCTATTTCTTCAAAATCAATCAATCAATCAATCAATCAATTTCATAATTTGATCATTAAACCTGCACATTTTACACAACCAAAATCACAGAAATTAACTCACGATTTAGACTGACCAATACCTCTGTACGTTCTTATTTCTCTATGTCACAATTTTAGTGTCTGCTGAACATATCTGTAAATAACATGCACTCCTTTTTTTCCTTTTAAAACTACACAAGTTTATTGTTTTCCTATTACTTATTTTTTTATCATCTATCATTAACACTTTATCTTTTTTATATTAAACTAAATGCTATTAGACGCAGAAATAAAATCAGTTTTATTGTTTTAATTCAGGTTCTATGAGTTGATGGAGACCATTAACAACCTATTGTACATGGAAGCAAAAGAGAAGATCTTCAAGAACTTAAGTCGGCAAGATTAGAAGCAGTTCAACAAATATGCTTATGTTAAGATAATCTTACACCCAACTATTTTTTACACCCATACCGGTCGGTATTCAAGACATGAAAAACAAATACTATACATCTTCATTTTCACTTTAAGTGGAATAATGGGATGGTTTATATGTTTCACCACCTATATGAACTGTAATAGATGATGTAGGCTCTAAAATTTTCCATCCACAAACAGTACCTATAAAACCTATTCTTTAATCTGCATCAGAAATATACTTTCTCCATGTTATTTCTCATAGGGGGAAATGTTAACATTATCATTAAGGTTATGTGTAATGGAAAATCAAGGAAAATTCTTTGAATTTCTAATACCTGAAACAAGTAAAAGTGAGATGTACTTAAAGAAAGAAAATAATTAAAATTAGGTAACGAAATGACACTAGTTACGCAGAAAAAGGAAGTTTATTACAGGACAAATAGAATTATATCACTGACAATTAATTAAAAAAATTGTTATAGTTTCATATCAGATATTACGTCTGTATTTACTGTATGAGATATTGCAGGAGAGCTTGTAAACTGACCATGCTATATGTTCGCTATGAAGAACACCAGAAGTGGTAATTATTCATTATTGGTATGTTTTCATTTCCTCGCTCTCTCTCTCTCTCTCTCTCTCTCTCTCTCTCAGTATCTTATTTATTTCGGCTATGATTTTGTGGAATTTCTTGCACATAACTTGAATTTGAAACATTTTCGTACTGAATTTTTCTTCCTGTCTCATTTTACATTCAATCATAATTCTGTAGTTTTAATTATCTGTTTCAAAGATTCTTCTCCCGCTAATATTTCATCTTCAATTCTTATCTGACGAAAGATGAAATTTCTATATTTAATGTGGCAGTCTCGAAACCGAACAAATTTCTTCATGTATGTTTCTTTTTATCATATTCCTTTTTTCTTTCTTTTAGCTCCTTCCTAAGTTCAACATTTTGTAATGCTATTCCTTAATTTTATTAAATCTTTGTAAGGAATTCAACTTATAAAATTTCAGTGAAATATTTTAATACTGAAAGATTTTTAGGATTTATAAATGAAGAATAAACATTTCTAATATCAGTAATCACTTGTTTTAGTTTTGATAAAGAAATATTTCGACTTCTTCTTTGCTCCAATTTGTAAAACATCTTCATGTACAAAATCACTTTGTTCATCTTCGAACAAGTCATATTATAATGTATATAAAACTTTTGTAATTGTCTGCTGTAAATTTTGGTTTTCATATATTTTGTATACTGTCATAAAATATTTTGTACTGTAAAACAAAGAAACAAAAAAAATTGTAAAATTATATTCGTTTGTATTTCAAAATACTGCTTTTAGAAAAAAATAATAAAATTCTGGTTCATATCTGACGTCATTTATATTTATTATTTATAAATATATCATTATTTTAGAATATAAGTTGCAGTGGTTCACAAGATTCGGCACTTACTGTTGGAACTGTGATGTCATGATAATGGGGGAATGTTGAAGTACCAGTAATGACAAAAAGAATGAGAGTACCTATACATGTTAATCTAATAAAAAAAATACCGATATATGGCACAACTTGAATTAATAGAAAAGGGATGCGCAGAAACTATTAGACTTTTCACTAGAAAACAGGTTTTGCCCAGGTAAATGCAGTCAATCTTTAACTGTTATAGATCAAACATGACTGCTGAGGAAATAGTGTGTACATTTCCCCTAGATCGAGCATTGGAAGGTTTTGTGTTACATAGTATAGAGAGGTAAAACAGGCTGAAGAAATGTCAATGTTAGAGCATTAGTATACAGCTGACTTACATTCAATGAAGTTCAGTTTAGTGTGTAGAAATGTAATATACATTATAACAGCGAATCATAATTTGATATGTATATTATAAAGATATCACACAAAAAGTATCATGTTAAATTTCTACGAAAGTATCATGACTAGGGGGCGGATATTGATGATCTAAAAATCTACTTAAAATGATCATTGTTTCAATGACTGCCCTGCAAATTTCGGAAAGAGGAGGCAACTTCCTGGAATTTGGCTAAGATAAAGGAAAAGAACATGCAACAAAATGAAGGTTTTAAGGGAAAACTATAGATTTTAATGAGGGTTTACAATGTGTTTCAATCAGGGATGGTCCATGTCAGTGTCATCATTCTCAGTCTCCTTCTCCTCCTTCAGCGCTTCACTTTTTTTACCAGATCTTCCAGATGAGGGAGTGTAAATGACAAAACAAATTGTGGGCGCAGCAATCTTTGTCTTAAAAATACTGTCTACTACAGTAAACATCCCTTCTGAACCATGTTGAGGACACAACGTCCTGTCCAGGACATGGTAAAAGTTTCCCCCTTCCACACATAAATTCTAAAGACATCCTCTTACCGACAAAAGAACAGTAGCGGACAAAGTCCTCACTTAAACTAAGCTGTTGTCAAGCATTTTATATTACTTCCGTTGTGTGAAGTGAAGCCTTCAGTGGAATGAGGGATGGACTTTATAGAGTCTGTTCCAAACTATAAAACTCAAACTTCACTGTTATTCACTTATTCAGTAGGTAATTACTACGGACCTATTTGGTTAGAAAATGATTTAACAGACCTATCGGTAAAGAATGATCTAAAAAGTTCTTCAAAGTATTAAAAATGACCAAAAAATGCAGAAAAATATATAAAAATAACCTATTAGTTCAAAAAATGCAAAAAATGCAATATAAGAAATGACTTTGTTACGTTGATATTAACATATAAAAGATTTCTATATTAATAGGCATTGTCCTAATGTGAAAAATAAGATGATGACTTTTCATCAACATCCACCCCCTAAACATGATGTTCAACAACTATCTGATTCGACAATCCAAAATTTAGTGAAAAAAGTGAGAGAATCAATAGGCAAGTGTATCCAAGACATCAGCTTGGAAAGTGATTAAATCGTTAAAACTAAAGCCTTATAACAGTCATTCATAAACAGAATGAAACGGACCATGTGCCTAGAGTTCAATTATATTGGTAGTGACGAAATCCAGATTGTCTAGAAATATTTTCAAAACATGTGAAATGTGCATCAGAGAGAATGGTCTACAGTTCCGGCATCTATTATAAGGTAAGCCAATAAATTATATTTTGTAATGTACTGCATAAGTCGCGACATTTTATTGCCAAAAGTTCATATGCTCAATCACAACTAAGCAGGCTGTCATTTGCTCAAGCATGTCACGTTTCGAATTGCACTATACTAAGCAGTGGCGGCTGGTGCTTCAAAATTTTGGTCATTTACTTTCTTACTACAAAATATTAGGTCTACCATGCTACAGTCGTAAAAATTTGCAAAAACTCACCTATTTATACAGAAAACTGGCCTGTCTCTATTTACCCCTTGTGAACTTCTCGATGACCCGCTAATTGAAGTCAACAATGCTCAAGGTGAAGTGATGTTCTATTGACAGCACTGCAAGGGCTCACATTCGATTCTTGTTGACCTGGTTGGCAAGTTGGTATAGCGCTGGCCTTCTATGCCCAAGATTGCGGGTTCGATCCCGGGCCAGGTCGATGGCATTTAAGTGTGCTTAAATGCGATAGGCTCATGTCCGTAGATTTACTGGCATGTAAAAGAACTCCTGCAGGACAAAATTCCGGCACATTCGGCGACGCTGATATAACCTCTGCAGTTGCGAGCATTGTTAAATAAAACATAATATTTAACATTTAACATTCGATTCTTCAGATATTACGCTCATCAAAAATGATTTACTCTTTTGAGAGTAGAAAAACACCTTTCAGTCTCTGAAGTCGTCATAGGGATTGTTAGTAAAATTTCTAGTAATTTTGTACACTCGCTGAAAGTTGAACATAAATTGTTGTCTCTGAAAAATTCCATTACGACACACAGCCTGAAATGTTTCTGAACTCGTCAGTCCCATAAAAAACTGAAAGTTCAGTGCAAATATTCCTTTAATTTATGAATGGATACGCTCTGATGACATTGGATGCCACTAACACCGTCCTTTGTCCACATCTCTTCCCCCCAAACAAAACATAAGGAAAACAAAACAAAGATTTTCTTCTTTCACAGTTACATAACCACTGAAACTTCTCGTATGTGTCAGAATTGAAATTTTTGCTGAACGACCTGGTTTTGATTTTCACGTACTGCGAAATTTCAAGGTATGGAGTCAATCTACCAAAATGCTTTTCTCACACTTCTTTTCTAAGCTGCGCAATGAAAATGGATTTTCTATTAAAGACTGAATAGTACTCATCTTAACTAGGGTCTATTTAATATAGGCCTAGTAGACAATACATATACTGGCATAAATAAAAATATTAATTTATTAAAAGAACTTCTTACCTGCCACCACATGCTCTCAACCAACTCAACTCAAGCAACTGCAGTGGAAACGGAAAGCAAAAACACGAATAAAATACAAGTTCGCCCTCTAAAAAAAAGCTTGCTTTCGTGCCAAACTGGAGTCGTGGTGCTGTCATGCTTCATCTCTCTGACTCATTCATTGTCACTCATCAGTAGCTCTGTGAGATACTGCCATCTGTTTCCATTTTTCAAGGCTCATTTACCTCCCTGTTCGTTTATCAACAACTTAAAATCCACACTGGACAACACCTCTTTCATCCCCTCGCCCCGAGGACATACCCAAGTTAAAGCCAGACTCCGTAAGAAGCTCGGGCGTTTACTGTGTCAAGTTAATGATGAAACTCCTACAAACAATTCTAGTTGGATGAGAAACTTACTACAGCTGATCATACCAATCGCATACTTAGGCCACAATAATTTAACTTGTATTTTAAACCAAAATATCCTTAAATTTTTTCAGATGTAGCGCAAACTTGCTAAAACCTTAAGGAGCCACGCTTGATTCTAAGTGAAACCTGTTTCCAGGCGTACATCTGTTAGATGCCACAGATGAGGTTTTTGAAATCACTACATGGCCAGCGAGATTGAAAATGAATGAAAAATTAAAAATAAGAAACGTACTCGAAGAAATGACATGTTACGGACAGAAATAGGATTAACTTTTAAAACAGATTGACAATAACATCTCAAACTCTTATTCCAATCCTAATCCTGAGATAGGATGGGCCCTAGAATACCTAGGCATGGATGGTGTGGTCAACACTTCGTGCTCCAATGGAACAGATATTACAACATCATCATCCTCATCATGGTCATCATTATTAGGAATGTTAAATTACATTTTAGACGAAACACTACTGGACTGTATATGTCTCTAATGAAGATCAAATCAATAATTTTCTATAATATTCGAGAGTGTTTTGAAAAGTTTTGCCGTCCACACCTGTGGAGTAATGGTTAGCGCGTCTGGCAGCGAAACCAGGTGGCCTGGGTTCGATTTCCGGTTGAGGCAAGTTACCTGGTTGAGGTTTCCGGGGTTTTCCCTCAACTCAATATGAGCAAATGCTGGGTAACTTTCGGTGCTGGACCCCAGACTCATTTCACCTGCATTGTCACCTTCATCCCATTCAGACATTAAATAACCTAAGATGTTGATAAAGCGTCGTAAAATAACCTACTAAAAAAAAGTTTTGCCTCTTAATTTTATATTTGAAAATGGGTGTAGTTAATTGAGTAGAACAAAAAGTGTTAACTCCTACAACTTTATTTTTGATATTCATACTCGTATAATTATTTCTTGACATAGTTGCCCTGGCAATCAACACATCTTTCCTAACAGCAGACCAGGCTCTTGATACCCTACTGTAGAATATTTCACTTTGACGACAGAACTACAGCTTCACTTCTGTCTGCATCTGCATCATCAGAATCAAAGTATAGTCCTCTCAGGTGTTTTTAAGCTTCGAGAACTGACAAAAATCTGATGGTTCCAGATCGAAACTGTATGCAGGATGATCATGCACAAAGTTTTCGGAATTCCAGTTCTGGATTATCGTCTGGATATACTCCTGATTTATGCCACACTGACAGCTGCTCCTGCATTATGCGATGATTCTGTTTAATGAGTTCATCGACATGATTCTGATGAGCATCATCAGCTGCAATACGCGGCCTTCCACTCCGTCCTTTGTCACACAAGTTGAGAGTCTCACCAGGCTCATTAAAGCACAAACAGACCAACATTGCACAGTACTGATGTCTACACATTCATCTCCATAAACAGTCTTCATTCTTCAATGAATGTTAATCAGAGCCACATTTTCTGTTGTTAGAAACTGTATGGCAGCACACTGCTTCAGACGCACCAACATAGTGCTGATACATACCGCCATGTTTCAGATTATAATTCAGACCCTCCAGCGGCAGAGGTACGAAACTTGCGTCAGTGAAGCATGAAAGTTAACTGAGTAGAATGTGTGACAGCTAGTACTCCAAAATATGTTAACAATAACACAAAAAATTAGGAGGCATTACTTTTCAAAACATCCTCGTAAATGACAATTCGTGTTTTTAAGAGACTACTGTCATGAAAAGTTAGTTACTACTACTACGTTGGATGTTAATATTATCAATTTTAGCTACAGGACACCTACCACTGAAATCTGTCTTATTTAACATGACATAATTCTAACAACACAATTTACAACCAATCACCAGGCTTAACAATCCAGCTACAATTATTTCACAAAGCCTTGTGGCTGCTACACTGGATAAGTGAATCTTGCATACCGTGAAGTTATTTAGCAGTTTTCCTGAATATCTTCAGGTTGGTTACAGCACGTTTGATATTGCATAAAATGCGTCTGTACTTATGGTGGAGTGTAGACTAATCTTGACAGACTACAAAAAATAAAGATTGCCAACAATATATTTTACTGACATATTCATATTCATAATGTATGCATATTATAAAGCAACAGTAATACAGTGAATTATTTTAATGAAGTCCAAAGTAGAAAAATTGAATTAATCTACAGGAGGGTAATGTTATAGTCGCGATGCTGTTATTTCTGGCGTGATTCCTCCTCTTTGCTTATGCCTTAGAAAGTGAAGGCTATATAAAGTCTAGGCAGGTAGTATTGTTCACCATTTTTGTTCTTTCATTGCCGAGCTACCAGACGAGCACCGTTAAACATTATCATGTCGTAGCTCCTATGATAATAATTAAAATGTATTGTAATTGAGCAAATAATTGAGTGGAAAATAACGTCTTCGTGTGCTTTCTGCAAACGTCAACGAAAGAACAAAAATGGAGGGCAGTTATATTGTCAGACTCCAAAGCAGCTATTTATCAATACTCTCTAGACACATACCTTCATCTCAAACAGCAGAAATAACTAAAATGCTCTCTCAATTAATAACACCCAATAAAAAATTTGTATTCCAATGGATACCATCCCATTGTGGAATCTTGGGAAACGAGAATGCGGATGCTTTAGCAAAGATTTAATAAATCTACATACTTAGACTTCAACAAACAAAATTTGATAACACAGTCTCAAAGAAAAAAATAAAACTCTCTGCATCATAATACTCAGTTAATTCCCGATTTACAACGCAAATCGTCTGTAGCTGCATTTAGATTGGCAACAGGCCATGACTGTTTGCCCAGGCACCTGCATAGAATTGGAACATATCAGTCCCCTAACTGCCCATTGTGCAACTCAAACAAAAAAATGGATTCGGAACATCTCAAAATCTATGCTTCAGTGGCTGACCATGACAATATCTTTGAAAAATATTGGAGTGCAAGAGGTCAAATGACTATTGTCAAATGCCTGACATTAGAAAACAACAACATTTCCAGACCCAAAATTTTCAAGTCTAGATAACAGACATCAACACAATGGTGACTAAAGAGGTTTCTGGTAGAAAACTGCGGGAAAATGTATATTCAAAATAACACTGATTCACAGTTCTCTTAACGTACTAGTAGAAGGAGCGCAAATTCAATTAAGCTGGTATCAGTCTCGGAAAATTAATAATCTAGATGTCAAATGCTAATGTCGAAATTGTTAATGAGCTCGTGTCGAAATCTCCCCTCAGACTCCACACATTCTTAGATCTCCATAGCAGACGACAAATAAAAAAAAATAGCTCCTCATAACTATAGTCGCGACGCTGTTATTCCCAGCATGACTCCTCCTCTTTGCTTACGTCTTACGAAGTGAAGGCTCTATAAAGTCTAGGTAGGTAGTATCGTTCGCCATTTTTGTTCTTTCGTTGCCGAGCTACCATACAAGGAATCTATTTCCCACACCGTTAAACATTATCATGTCGTAGCTCCTATGATAATAAATCAAACGCACTGTAATTCTGCAAATAATTGAGTGGTAAATAACGTCTTCGTGTGCTTTCTGTGAACGTCAATGAAAGAGCCAAAATGGCGGGCGATTATATTAAGTATTTATCGAGCCTTAAGAAATGAATAACGTCTTCCTCAGCGAATCACAAGACACACACGTTTAAATGTAGCCGACCTGCAACACAATTGGCTGCCGGAAATTAGAGCGACGGGACTATAGGAATAAGATCGCAAAATCAAAAGTTGGAAAAAGGATTACTAAAAAATTGAGTAGCTCTGATCTTAAGGAGATTGTGCTCAATCAACTGGTAAAGGATGTTGAGCGCAAAAAGTCACTTGGCAAGACATGTAACAGCTTAAAACATTCACAAAGGAAGAGAACTCAATTACCTTCTGTAAGTGTGTGCTGTTGTTTCTTAAGGGGACACTCAACTTAAAAATTGCAGAAAAAGTGTCATAGAAATGAAAAATTAAATTTCTACACTAATTTACGTGACAGAGCTAAATCAATACGCAGAATTCTTCCCCTATTCATTGAGAAGTCACAGTCAAATGCACAAAGCCGAAAAATAAAAAATGATAATTAAAAGTGATATTTCAATTAATGATTGATTAAAAATTGAAATATTTTTTATTTTGAAAAGTATTGGATCTAATGAGCTGAGATTTTGCATGTTACTTTCCATGTGTATATTAAACTTTTTCTCCAAATTTGAAAAAGATTGGTCAAATAGGAAAAAAGTTCCAAAATATAGTTGAGTGCCCCCTTAATGTTATATACCAAGAAAGTTTTCCTAGCCTAAGTTAGTATGAGCAGCTAGTTTTTTTGTTTACCTGCTGTGGAAATCTATGGCATAGCTTGAGGGGAGCTTCCGGTATGAACTTATTAACAGTCTTCTTGTAAGTAAGAGAAACCAAACCAAACATTTCATTGCATCTGCAGTTTAAAGTACTCACAACAAATTTCTCCCAACAATACTTTAATTACAAAAAACTTTACAAACAATAACAAGTGCAAATACAAAATGGCACATAACCACTTGATTGTATGTCCCTATAGATGTCCACATCTGCATATCTCAGTGCTGAGTAAAAACTGTCCAAAACAATCAGACTATTCAAATTACACTACCTCAATTATCATTGTTTCTTGTTAACACTTGTTTAAAACTATATTAGTTGAACCGTTAAAAGTGTTATAATTTAAACAGATTATTGACCTATGACAGACGGGTCCCGTTTTGACACCGGTGTGGTGTCATCTTCAGTGTCCTTCGAACTATTGCTGTTCCAGCTGATCTTGAATTTCCGATGGGTGGTGGTTGTTTGTGTATCATGTATTATGATGTCGAATAATGTATGGGTATTGAACTGCAATTGTGTATTAAGTATATGTTGTGGGTGTATTATTGTGTGTTTGTATATTTCATATTGTTCTAATATGTTTAACTGTGGACATAGAAACAGATATGGAAATACTACACACCAAAAACTCCACAGTTAAACATGTTAGAACAATACGAAATATACAAGCACATAATAACACCCCACAACATATACTTAATACACAATTACACTTCAATACCCACACATTATTCGACATCATAATACATGACACACAAACAACCACCCCTCACCATAAGAGCAACACACTCCCATCCCTACAACTGACAAATGCAAATGCCGGAAATCAAGGTCAGCTGGAACAGCAGTAGTTCGAAAGACACTGAAGATGACACCACACCGGTGTTGAAACGGGACCCATCTGTCATAGGTGCATAACCTGTTTAAATTATAACACTTTTAACGGTTCAACTAATATAGTTTCAAGTTACCTCAATTATTAGCCTATGTAACAACCTCATATAGCTCATAAGAAATTTAGAATTCATGTATATTGTTTTCCATTACGTCTGATTTTACTCAATGTGCATGGAAAACTTAAATCACAAGATAAAAATGTAAATTAAGGCGTTTTCTGTGTCATATTACATTACGCGTGAGTAATTTTTCTCTATTTAAATGTACGACATGAATCTCCAGTACAGAAATACTTGTTTTATTTGGTTAAATTTGTGACAGTGAACGCTATTATAGTTAGCTACAGAAATTAAGTGATATTTATTGTATTCTGTATGGTAGAAACTCTGTGGGGAAGTGCGACATGCATGTGTATGAAGTTATGTTGTTTATATGAATTTGTTTGGGCAGCGTAAGACAGTCATATACTCAACACTGATTTTAACATTTTAGCTTCCATTAGACAAAACTCAAAATAGGTACAGAATTCTTATATCAGTACCTAAGGCCAACAAATCATATGTGATCCAAAGGTGGTACTAAATTTCGAGAATTGCAGGTTTGTCGATCTTTCCTTTATATTTCTCAAGCACTGGATGGACTTCTTCTTGAAGGAATTCTGTCACCTGCAACAAATTGAAATTCATTGTATGAAATTGGAAGAAGAGAATGCGTAAAATGCTGCTTTAATTTACTGGTGAAAAGTATAAGAAGTTGGTAAGAAAGGTTGAAACGGTTGGAATAACTTAGAAAGCATGATGGAATATTCAGATTGTCAATTTCTATAAATGAATACAATATAATATTTTATTTTATTACTCAGTCAATGACAAATCAATGTAAAATAATGACTTATTTTATAGTCATTAAGTTTATATACATGAATTACAAGATTGCGAACGTTTTCGCCTATTCAGGCATTCTCAGGCAGAGTTATATAATATCTCAATGTCACATACGTAGCTATTGGTGGTGAGTACTATTTTAAATAGTACTCACCACTCACCACCAATAGCTACGTATGTGACATTGAGATATTATATAACTCTGCCTGAGGATGCCTGAATAGGCGAAAACGTTCGCAATCTTGTAATTCATGTATATAAACTTAATGACTATAAAATAAGTCATTATTTTACATTGATTTGTCATTGACTGAGTAATAAAATAAAATATTATATTGTATTCATTTACGGTTGGAATAGTTTGTGTAGTGAAAATTGAGTTTGGAATAAATAGTAAACGTTGTGTGAGGGATAGGGAATTGGATTTAGATTTAAATAGATTTTGAGTGACAAATAGTGTCAGATGAGTAAAGTACGAAATAGACGAAGTGCTAAGAGAAAAGAAAGGACATGGAAGGATACAGTGTAGAACAATGGAAGATAAGTGCACAAGTCGTTTAAATTATGTAAAGTGTAAGAATTGAAGAGGTGAAAAAATTCAAATACCTGGGAGCAACAGTAACTAATATGAATGATACTCGGGAGGAAATTAAACGCAGAATAAATATGGGAAATGTCTGTTATTATTCGGTTGAGAAACTTTTATCATCCAGTCTGCTGTCAAAAAATCTGAAAGTTAGAATTTATAAAACAGTTATATTACCGGTTGTTCTTTATGGTTGTGAAACTTGGACTCTCACTTTGAAAGAGGAACTTAGGTTAAGAGTGTTTGAGAATAAGTTGCTTAGGAAAGTATTTGGGGTTAAGAGGCATGAAGTTACAGGAGAATGGAGAAAGTTACACAACACAGAACTGCACACATTGTATTCTTCACCTGACATAATTAAGAGCATTAAATCTAGACGTTTGAGATGGGTAGGGCATGTAGCACGTATGGGCGAATCCAGAAATGCATATAGAGTGTTAGTTGGGAGACCGGAGGGAAAAAGACCTTTGGGGAGGCCGAGATGTAGATGGGACGATATTATTAAAATGGATTTGAGGGAGGTGGGATATGATGATAGAGACTGGATTAATCTTGCTCAGGATAGGGACCAATGGCGGGCTAATGTGAGGGTGGCAATGAACTTTCGAGTTCCTTAAAAGCCAGTAAGTAAGTAAAGTGTAAGAATATAGTGTAAAGATATTAAATTAATTAGTGAAGTGATGTAAATAGCAAAGTAAGCGAGGAGTACGAATTAACCATGTTGCATGTCAGTGAGAACTAAGAATTAGGAAAGTAAGGAATATATATCAGGTTGGATAGAGAATACCGAAAAAGATTTTTTATGTCATATGAGTAGGGTTCCCAGACATATTGGACAGAAATACAGGACACTTATCAGTTTCCACTGAGTAAGTTTAGTATGCGCATCCATCAAATATGCCATCTTTCAAAGAGTGTGTGTAGTAAAGTTTACTACACAAACAATTTACTAACTACCTAAGGGTAACAATTAATATTAAAGTAAGTAAACAAATAATACACAAAATTGTTAGGTAGCATATCGCAGGTGCTCGTGTAAAGGGGGTTAAGTCAAATTGTAAGGTATGTAAACTTCTCTGTTTTGGCACTGAACAAAACCCCTTTGTCACAAAATACGGAGCACTGTAGCTGCATCATGGATGCAAGAATGATTTAATCCCTTTAACACAAGAAAAAAGTAATTCTGGAGTTGAAATCTGTACTTATCCCAGTTTATCGAAATCATACTTAACCCCCTTTACACGAGCACCCACGATTGCATTAAGTTTAAGCTTCTTTATGTAAGTTGCCTTCAAATTGTTTTTACTAAATTATTACAGAAATAGCTACAAAATACACTAAGTTACTCACGTGACAATATTCTTACAAATCAATCCGCTTTGGCCTTGCAATATTTCTCTAAAGAATGAATTTCACTTAACAATTGTTTATTTTGAAGAATAATGTATGAAAAGCAACACAATCCTCACTGAAGAATGATTTTACAACAAGCATTGATTTTGCTATTTTTACAGACAATTTATTTTTCTCATCAATCCATAGAGCGTTCATGCGAGAAAATAATCTTTCGACACACACATTTGTTCTAGGGATACACATAATGAACTCCACTATCCTCTTCAAATTTGAGAGTTCTCCTTCAATGCTTTTAAAAATATTCACCCAGACTTCATCTAAACATTTGGTGTTACCATCATTTGTCTTGAGAAATTAATAACTCACAATAATTGTTTCATAATAGCACATCTATAATGCAATGATGAAGTGCGATGTTTGTAATTTGTAATATAGAATATACATTGTAACTTTTCCATTTTTTCTCAGTTTAGAACTCTAAAAATAGGGGATGGAAAGCTGGCCCAAAGACTTTTCTAGGGACAACAGGATGCATTAGCGAAAAATGGGATGATCCTGTATTTTATGGGACGTCTGGGAACCCTATATACCAGTATAACAAGTAAGAGATAGAAACAATAATGAAAAGTATTTATAGTGAAAATAGAGTCTGAAATAAACAATAAATATAATGGTAGGGATAGGGAAATTAGTTTTAGATAGGTTTTGGAACAATATATGATGCAGATGAATAAAGTGCAAAATAGATGAAGTGATAAGTAAAAGAATGGACAAAAAAAGGACGCAGCATTGAATAAAGGAAGGTAAGTGCATGAGTCGTCCACTAAAATTATGTAAGTAATATAAGAACGGGAATGCTGGCCCGAATACAGAATGTGAAGGGCCAACAGGGCCAAACGGTTGAGTGGCAATAAATCATATCATACCATATTAATTTACTGGTGAATTCCAATTAATTATCTTCAGTTCACATGTAACATTAGCTGAATGGGACTGTTTTTGTTAATCGATTTATTGTTCATTTTCTAAGTGTCAAAAACAACCAACAGCAACAAAATATTGTAACTTTGCACAATATATGATAAGATGATGTTTTGGTGTACTGACCGAATATACATCTTAACGAGTCTGCATCTCTTAAACCTCAGTCACCCATCACTAACTATAGCACGAACGACAGCAAGCCATGGTTCCAACACCTTGAAAATAGTGCTCGTATAGCATAGTAAGTGCATAACAGAGTGGAAGAGTGACAGGAGTTTAAATGTCTCACAACCTGCAGAGCTACCTCTGATTGAGGTTATGGTTGACATGTCTGTGCAAGCGTCTGTAACCGCATGCTTACAAAGTGCAGCTACTGAAAATATCCACTTTTTAATATTCTTAGGACAAATTAACATTGTTTCCTGTTCACATAAGATTATGCAAAATTTAATTAATTAATTTTTGCAAAATAACTATTCAGCAGATTACGAACAAATGCTTCTGTATTTTTCATGAGTTATAAAGTTCATTTCTTTGTAAAGCAACAAAGCAGCAAGAGATCCTCGTTTTAGCCCACCCAATTTTTAAAACATTAACTAAGTATGTTAACTTTTAAAAATATGATATTTAACTTCTCTCACCTGATCTGGAGCTCTTCCCACGAATGTTGAGGGGTCCAGCAAGCTGTCGAGTTGAGGAAGGATAGGAGCGAAGTAGGGAGTCTTGCGAATTCTATCCACGAGATCATTGTCTAGTCCGTGCTGCTTCACCTGGGCTCCAGCCTCTTGCGACAACACTCGAATGTGCTCATGACACACCTGGGTTAAGAAATTAATGTACGTGGAGTGAATGACATCATTGTGCAACAAAATAACTAGCATATCTTTATCACTGAGATGTACCATGTTTACTGGTATATAAGACATAGCGACATATAAGACGAACTCTCTTTTTTGTACACATTTTTACGGAAAAAAATTTTATCACTGAATAATAAATTTGCAGCATTTCAAATATAAAGTAATACGTAGATTTACTTTCATCAAATACGAAATCTAACTAAGAAAGAATACCTTCATACAACAAATTATCCCCTTACCATTCAGTGCATTACTAATGCCACACTTCTTAAATGATTTAACCACTGTCTCAGTCTCTACAGCATCTCGTGAAGCTCTGACCTATTCACAAATATATAAGACACACCCTGTTTTACAGACCCAATTTCAAAGGAAAAAAGTACGTCTTATATGTCAGCAAATACAGTATAATGTTTTCACTTCAAAATATTTACGAGATATGAAAAAAAAAAAGGCACTGTATAAACAAACAGTCCAGTCTGGATTCAAGATGCAGTCTATAAAGGGTGTCCCAACATAAACACCAGGTTTAATATGTAAATAAATGCAACTAAAACAGATAACAGCACCAAGGAAATGTCTAGCCACATGTACCAAGGACATACCATACATAATAAATTCTATCACTTTTTAAATTTGGAAGCTTTTCATAAACACTTCTGAATAGACGTGCCCTGATTTCATCTAAATGTTTTGATTTAAGATATTCCTTCAATTCACGATCTACTTTTGAATTCAGAACATTTTTTACAGTTATGGTCTCATCATACAAGTAAGATTCAACAATGTTTCATCTGGTAGCAGTTTATTTCATAGAATGAAATGTTTTAAGAACAATATATACCTTTAGTGTCACCTCCAATGTTACAAATGTAAAGGATCATTCAAAAGCCGGTTTTGATATATCAAATTATGAACTTTATTTTCTTCAAAATACTTTAAACCAGGACATAAACATGTTCAACTCCCCTTCCCATTTCAGGTATGGAAAATGATGTCGGGCATATGACCCCCTCTACTGCGCTGGCATACAAGAACTCTGTCTGTGAAATTCGCTATGACTGCCTGACAAATTTCCACTTGAATTTCCCCGACAACTCGTCCAATTTCCTCTTTTAACTCGCGGATGTTTCGGGGTTTATTGACATACAACAATGATTTAAAATTACCCCATAGAAAAAATCGCATGGCATTAAATCACATGACCTTGGTGGCAACTGGTGGTCACCATTATGCGAGATGAGACGAACCGGGAACGGCTCATGGAGCAACTCAATTGTTTCGCAGGCAGAGTGACTGGTGGCACCATGGTGGTAATGGAGATCATATCGGAGAATTCGCCGTACTGAAGAACATCCTATGCCTAATATTTGGGAACAGCGAAGAACCGATTTCAATGGACCAATAGTCACACTTTCATGAACCACATGTCATGCAATAGTAAACTGCTCCATGGCTAGACACACAATGACGAAAGGATATCGAAATTAAATAAAACAATGTCGACAACCGACAAACAAAAAAATACCAAGTGATTCAAAACTGGTGCACTTTTTGAACAACCCTTTATGAATTCCACTGTACACCGACAGTGATGCAGATTGATATTTATAATAAAATAGCAGTTGATATTTGCAATTGTGTTTTTTTGGTCACTAAATTTTAAATAAGGGACAAAAACAAGTCCCTAAAACCTCTTTCGGAATAATGGGACACATCAGCGAAAAAGGGATGTCCCTATTTTTATGGCAGATATGGAAACCCTCTGCAAGATAATAAGATGACTTCATTTCCCAATAACTGAACACTAGATTAACCTACTTTCAAGACATATATAGTCTGGTGAAACTAACACAGTCAGTACGAACTGGTTCAGAAAGTGCACTCGTAATGGAACTTATTCAGGGAAATAGAATGTTTTACTCACCTGTCGGTCTCCACCTGCCTTCACCATGGCCATGATCACATTTTCAGCAGACATGAATGGGAGTTCCTGTCTGATGTGACGTTCGATAACTTTAGGATACACAACAATGCCCTCGCAGATGTTCTGCAGTGTCACAAGTATACTATCAGCTGACAGAAATGCCTCAGCTAACGTGATTCTCCTGTAAATTGAATATTTCACTGTAGAGCTATAAACATACAGTAATTAATATACAGAATGCAATATATATATATATATATATATATATATATATTGCATTCTGTATATTAATTATATATATACACACACACACACACAGGTTGTTTCCGAGGTGGTGTTACAAACTTTCAGGGATGATGGCAAAGGACACATGTATCAATTTGAGATAAGAACCCTGGTCTGGAAATGACTGAGTCGAAAGTTACAAGCAAAAATAGTTCTGTGGAATTGAAATAATTTTATTCCTCTGTACACCTTATTTATGTGTATTTATCTGTACATCTTACACATACTGTATTCATCTGATGTTGTCTACTTACAGTATTCCATTCAGTGCGCTGTCTGAGGGATGGGGACAGGAAACTACACTACAGCAATGCAGATAGAGTAATGTGTAACGGATATGGTCAGTCCTGATATGCACGTCTGTGGACAGCAGAGTATGTGTACAAGTTGCAGTGTCCAGTCGATCAGTCCTAGTGAAATGGAGGAGTACACGAGAGTGGAATAAGCAGACCTGATTTTCGAATACGGATGAGTCAATGGGAACAGTAGACAAGCTCACAGATCGTATCAGGACAAGTACCCACGTAGGAGACATCCGGCCCATACCATCTTTCCACGACTGTTCCAAAAGTTAAGGGAAGGAGGGCACGTGGTGCCAAATTACAATTCCATTTCCACACAACTATTTTTGCTTATAACTTTCGACTCAGTCATTTCCGGACCATGGTTTCTTATCTCAAATTGATATATGTGCCCTTCGCCATCATCCTTGAAAGTTTGTAACACCACCTCTGAAACACCCTGTAAATAAACTCTTCCAAATAGGTGAGTATGTAATATGTGGACTCTCATTGTGGACTCATAGAGCTTATTGGATATGGTGTAAGCATTTCCATGATAACTGAAGTCGAATTTCCATTTCACAAACTCTCTCATTTTTCTTTTATTAGTGTAGGTTCAATATAGACGTTACATGTCAAAAGGAAAAGGAGAGTCAGGAATGGAAGAAGAAATACGAGAGTGAAAAGAAAAAGGAACAGAAGACGAAGAATAATAAGAAGAGAAGGCAGGGGAAAAGTGAAAGGCAGAATAGTCAGAAGAAGGAAGCAACAGAGACAAACATATTATTGAAAGAAATTAGTTTACAAATTCCTTCTGTAAAATATCAAAATTCGACAAAACAATTCTTCCAATGAAGACTGTTATCTGTTTAACACACTAGTCTTATAGCAGCGGTTGTTAATGTAAATGCCAAACTACTAAGATACATGAACTAAAAACAGGAATTCTCATTAATGAGGCTTTTTAAAGTCAGTAAAGTAACCAGCTGTAAACATTACGGCTGAAGATTTGATTCCTTGCAGGTGTAAACTCACCTATTGGCGGAGTCATCTAAAGTACGTTCCATCCACTGGGTGGCAGCAGTGTTCAGAGTGTTGTTGTGCAGACTCATCAGATGACGTGCAATGGAACACGCCCTTTCACTGCGCATGGGGTTGCGTTTGTAGGGCATGGCACTGGACCCGATCTGTGTTGATTCAAAGGGCTCCTCCAACTCCTTCATATTAGCCAGCAGTCTGATGTCGGAACAGATCTGCACAAAACAAGTAAAATATTGTTGGATTTTCACAAGTTTTAAGCCAAGCAAGGAAAGCTGTATTCCACTCGCACTTCATGTGCATCAAATGAATATTTCAAAACTACCTCAGCAATCTTAAAAATTAGAAACTATTTTGTAAAAGATATGTAGGAAGTAGGACATCAAAAGAAATGCTGGACCAAACAAATATAGACTTTTATAGACAATCTGTGAATGTGATTTTTTTTTTATCTTTCTTCATTGTTCTATACAATGTGTTAATTAAGTATGGAATATTGCTAATAACTCTTTATATACAATCAACTCTGGATATAGTGAACTCGGTTATAGTGAACATTCGTTGATCCTGACCCGTATACATTATTATTATTAAATATCCGCGGAAAAGGACCCTAATTCACCAAGCGGTATGCTAGGGTTTTAGTTTTTTTGTTATGGGTAAACTACTTATCTATACTATTTATTTTGACACAGATAATGGTGAAATATGTATCTAAAGTCTTTTAAAGATGAAGTTTAGCAAGTCTATAAATTGTCTGTAGCAACAAGGTTTTTTGATTACTTCACATAGTGGAGTCCTGTATTCGGTATTGCAGTCCAGAAGATGTGCCTTTATGTGAAATCTCTTTGCTTCAATAATAGGACAGTCAAATAGAAGGTGTTTCACACTGTGAAGGTCTTCACGGCAGGAGCATGTAGAGTCGATGTCTGCTGGGATGTTGAATCTGTCGAATTAAGTGCCAAATTTCCCATGTCCAGAAAGAAACTGCGTTGTCACGAAAGTAGGTTTGAAGTGATGGCTTTTGAGTCGGTCGTGGATTGTTGGGAAGTAGGTGTCTCTTGTTAGTAATCCGGTTGTGCTTGTCGTCCATCTAATATTCCAGTTTTGATGAGTCTGTTGTCGTATTTGTCTCTTTATGTATGATATAGGTTGTAGACTGTAGGTCGGAGTTTCGCTGCTGGAGGCTGCTGCTTTCACTAGCTCATCAGCTCTTTCATTTCCTCTTACACCATTGTGTCCACGGACCCAAGTGAGGCATATGTGCTGCGCATACTTTTCAAGTAATTCCTTTGCCTCTATCGCTAATGGGTGACGGTTGTACTTGTCAGCGATGCAGTGAAGGGCAGCTTGGGAGTCACTAAATATGCGCGCATATACATTAAAAAGTACATTAATATTTCCGTTTATAGTGAACCCTCACTTCGGTTACAGTGAACCTTGTATCCTGACAAATTCTTATTTGAAGTCAGACCTTCGTGTATAAAATTGAAAGAATGTGTTGAGAACAACATTCTAAGTTCCTTACTCCTTTAGTCAAAGGACAAAGGTAGGATTAGTGGTTCCTAGACAATGACCTGTACAATCCAGGCAAATCGTGACGACCTTACCTCACCCCACCCACAAAGAGTGACATTATGTTCTCAGGAACATTTCCATTAGACGGTAATTATACACAGTATTTAAAGGGTGTAAATGATATTTTGTTATTGAAGTGTTGTATCAGTGAAGAATTATGTTGTGTCAGTGAAGTGTGTTTTGTAAGTGAAACGTGTTCCTGTCAGTGAATTTTATAGTTTATAGTGGCAGTGCAAAATATTTGAACAGTGAAATGTTTTTGAAGTGTTAGTGAAATCAGGATAGAATCAGTGAAATGTGTCGTAGTTCCAGTGCAGTGAGTGAGTTGACAGCGAAATGAGTGTAGTGTTGAAAGGTACTTGTGCAGATATAAACATATCATACTCGTGGGTTTTAGTTCGAACTTAGATTTAAGATATAAATTAGATTTACTTTAAATGTTATTTTAAGTGATCATGCTTCATTTAATTTAGGATGTTCCCTGTTATCATTATTATTATTATTATAAATTATTGTTAGTATGAATTATTAGTATTATTATTATTAATTGTATTTTTAATTAATAAGTTTATTATTGTCATTATTGAGTGTAATTAGTTACCACTGCCACCAGGTATATACCCATTGCAATGTGAATAAATACATACATACATTATGATGGATAGCATCCAAACAACGGAAAATGAAATTGGCTTCTTTTATTAAAAGGGGACGGACATTATGTCCAGAGCATAAAAAGGAAGGTAAGATTTCGATGGCTTTCAAACTCCGTCAACCCTCTCCCAGTTTCCATTAAATGACCCGGGAAATTCCAAGGCTGAGTACGCAGTCACACCATAACAGCATTTGTCATTTCTACCTGATCAGTCTGTTTGTAGTGTTCCAACAGTGAATGTATTGTATAAAAATGTCGAAGCGTGAAGTTTTCCTTTGGAAGATAAGGTGAATATTATAAGTGACATTGAACATTGAATGAGGTCTTTCGTAAGCAGATGTGGGTCGACAGCATAGTTTAAGCAAATCAACTGTGTGTAACAGTATACAGTGTAATCCATTCCACAAAAATGGAATATTTTATTTTCTTGTTCACAATTTCATTCATTTCTGTCATTTAAGGTTAGGGGAGAGAGTTCGGATTTAGTGAATCTCGGATATAGTGAACGAAACATGCAAGTCCGCAGAGGTTCACTATATCCGGAGTTGACTGTATTCACTTTATGAAAAAATATCACAAACAAAAGTTGTTGAAGATATCTAACTAAAACTTATGGCTGTGGTCTCACAAAAGTATTGATTCATGTACAGGCTGTGGCAAAAAAAAAAAAAAAAAACTTTTTTTAAAAGGCACTCTATATTAAATTTTACATATTTTAAATCTCCATTCAATTGTACATACAAATAGAAGTTTCACTCAGAATAAATTATGAATGCTCTCTTGTAAATGTTATGGTTCTTTCAAATGCTTTGATAATGTAACACAAAATAAATATGTGTATTCATATGGAGTAGGCCATGGAACAAACAAGTCTTGATGAATCACATATACAGGGTGTCCCATTTATCTTGTGCACCTATTATAACTTTTTTGTTTGGATAGGTGTTAGAATTTTTGTTTTTGAGCGTTATGTTAGAACGAGGGACTAAAATGAGTGTGGATATTTGGTGCATGTAACTACATTATGGTACAAGATACAAGTGACGTCATCAATTTTTCAAATAGCACTACATTCTTTAATCATGTTACATTGATTACACACATTAAGACGAGTTAAAAATGTATCACAATGTCACCTTCCTAATCAATAACAACAAAACGAAAGTCACAGAAGATGTTCCAAATGGTGACCATTCACATTAATGCACATTCGAAGACGTTCTCTGAAAGACCGTATGACTGCCCGGCATGTTGCTGGCTGATTGGACACACAAGCCTGTCGAATGCGTTGCTGTATGTCGTCTGGTGTTGTCAGAATGTTCTGATACACACTGTCCTTTACAGTTTCCCACAGGAAGAAGTCAAGTGGCGACAGGTCTGGAGAACGTGCAGGCCACTGTAAGTGGATTGTGGCAAGGACAGTTGTTGTAGTTTGTTTACATGTTAAGACAGCAAACACACAACACACAATGTGTATACGGACGTCAGTCGTCTTTCGTTTTGTGTAAGTTAATGCACAAGATGAATGGGGCACCACAACAAACGGCACATTCTGATGGCATTCATTTTGCATTTTGTTGTTATTGATTGGGAAGGTGACATTGTGATACATTTTGAACTCGTCTTCATGTGTTTAATCAATGCAACATGATTAAAGTATGTAGTATTATTTGAAAAATTAAAGACGTCACGTGTATCTTGTACCATAATGTAGTTACATGCACCAAATCTCTACGCTCATGTTAACTTCTCGTTCTAACATAACTCTCAAAAACAAAAATTCCAATATCTATCCAAACAAAAAAGTTATAATAGGTGCACAAGATAAATGGGACACCCTGTATAAGTTACATATCAGTCATTCTCTTCTAGCCCACATAAGTAGAATTTTTATCACAGAGTCCCATCATGTGTTCGTGTTTCCTAAGGCTATACTACCCAACCAGTACACCCATTGTAATTCTTGAATTTTTTTTACGTTAGGTCATGAAGCCTAAACTTGCAGCCTCCATTATGGAGTTCCACTTAGATGTGTTTTCTAAGGACAAGTGAGTCGTTGGTAAGCCCAGAGCTCAGAAATGAGAAGCAAACACCAGCTTACCTTATGAACTGTGGCACCAAGACTGCTGAGGACAGCAACACTTTCCACATCAGTTTTGCGGGTATAGGTCTGGCCACAGATGATGAAGGCGTTCTCAAAGCCGGCCATCTTAGTCACAAGCTTGTCCAGAGTCTTCACCTTGGAGCTGTCGCCATTGAACAACTGAAGGAACGAAGCCTGCGTACCAGTCGTTCCCTTCACTCCTCGGAACCGCAGGTCATCTCTTGCTCGACGGATAGCTCTCTCGTCCATCAACAGTTCCTGCAGCCACAGGCAGGCTCTCTTGCCAACTGTCGTCAGTTGCGCAGGTCTAAAACAAACATCACATGTATCTGAGGGTCATGATTCCTAAATACTAGGATATTAGAAAATTATTGGTAACAATACCAAAAATTTGCGATTCTAGGGGTGATCATCAATAGCTTGTTAGTAGTGAATCATTAATCACTGATATTGTTAGTGTTTCCATCGATTTTTTCTCCAACATCGTAAGCAACACTGCTCTAAAAGGATGGTTTCATAAGTGTCATAGGCGGAGTTATGGGGGACGTGGGGGGAGGACTCCCCCCCCCCCAAACATGACTGAACTCTTTCTTTTCTATTGACGTTAGAAAATATTGAATTCAAAAGATCTATTTTGCTTTTGTTTAGGATTAAGTTTCTGTGCTTAAAATGATGAATTAATGTCATTAGATCATGGTTAGAATTAGATGATCAACCAGCAATAATGACAGTATATACACCCAAGCTAATACAACAAAGATAAAATAACAAACCGAGTTCAAAAGAAATAAAACCAGTAAAATAAGGAATTACAAACCAAACCAACAAAGACAAAAATAATCTAAAAACAGGAGCAAAATAATAACACAAATAATTAGACAAAAAAGGAAATGTCTGCTCTTCTGGACTATAATAAGCCTATTTATTTTTAATTTCTGAATCTATAAGAATTTCTGTACCTCAGTTGAGGAATGGAAGCACTGTAATGTTTCTTTTGTAACAGTCTGTACTCATGTGTTAGAAGTCTGCAGGTGTTCAGACCGCTACCTGGAGAAATATGAATAACATACTGTACAACAATGCAGAAAAAAGAAAAGCGATCCCGGTATAATGTGTAAACTTAAAGACGAGATTAAATAAAATAATTGGAGCTTATATTTCATATGATATCTTCAGGAAGGTAAACTTCATATAAAAAAGTTTCTGTTAGCACTGTTACGTAGTTTTATTGATGTATGCATGTGTTTCTGTACGAGAGAAAAAGCGGGAGACTGTTTTAAGTTATGCCTTTTATAATTTGCAGCAGACCTACAGTTCAAGCCCTATACAACTCGGTCCGAAACATCGCGGATGTGGATGTAACACTGTAAGAAACATGCTCTCGAAAATATAGTAATCATATTCCGATATACTGTACTACGGTCAAACTATGAGATAAATGTCGTCCCCTGTAACCCCGTTATATGGGGATTCTACGGTTTTGCTTTGTTCCCCTCCCCCTAGGAAATGGTTCTCTCTCCGCCTATGATAAGTGTGAGTAACAAAGTTTCATAAAAATTCAACCTGTCCATGAAAAGAAAAAAGCAACTCAATGCTATAGAACACTGCTGAAAGCTTGTAGGAGGGAGATCCTGCTATATCATAATGTCTCGCAATATGTCTTTGACAAGAGAGGGAACTAGGCATAAATTTCAAATCTGTAATGTTAAAATCTTCCTAAATAAGTTTATTAGCCTATATGAAAAGAATGGTATAAGCAGAATTCTGACAAGGAGGAAAGGGGGGAGGAGGCATTATTAAAACTGTTTACAATTTACATTATCGGTATTTTTTTTAAATTTTGTAATGTATATTATTATTATTATTATTATTATTATTATTATTACTATCAGCTGAGTTTTCACAAGGGAATGTGAAACTAGTTTCGGAAGGAACATTCGCGACGTCATGCTGCGACTGCAAAGAAACATTTGCCAATGTGAAATTTTTACTACCCTCGCGAGGATCACTATGCGACTTTTTGCTAAAAAAAAACCATCAAGAGACTTCACGCCAACTTGATTCGCACTGGCTCAGTTACGCAACAGAAGGGTGTTGGCTGATCAAAAACAGTGATCACAGAAGAGGCCAAAGCAGCCGCTACTGAGGTCTTCCAGAGAAGTCCTAAGAAATCCATTCGACAATACCAGCGGAAATCTGGAGTATCCTATGGGTCCGTGCAGCGGTTGCTGAAGGAAATGAACTAGCGGCCATGGAAGCCACACTTTGTGCAAGCTGTCATGTGAGGACTGTGATATCAGAATGGAGTTTGCGGAGTCTCTACTAGCATGGATTCAAGAGGAACCTAACCTTTTGCGACACATTCTATGGTCAGACGAGAGGAGTGTGGCCGGGTGCCAAATGAAATGCTTATGAGAGCAGTACAGAACGTTCAGCCACATCTGGAAAAATGTGCAGCAAATGCTGGTGCTTACATCAAATTTTAATATTGGTGGATTTTAAGCAATCCTAATGACTGGACTATTACTTCATGCTACTTTGATCCTGCCATGTTAATTAATTTACTTGTGCTAAACGAATAAAAAGTTGGACATAAAAATATGGGTCGCCCTGTATATTGCTTCCCGGTAGCACGCGAAAGAATCGAAGGTCATTCGCATTTCTTATACGTCCCTGTATTAAACTATTGTTTTCATTACTCTTTTACGAAAAATACAGAAGAATTATATGATTTACCTGAATTTTCCATTCAATTGCATATTCAGTTACGTCCTTGCCACACAGGTTGAAGAATGGTGCCCTAGTGCTTCCAAAAAGTACTGTACCGGTATATAAGAACAGTGCATTTCCAAAACGTTTTAAGTGTCATTAGGGCCTATTATTGTACTTCTGCACCTAATGTTTTGAGTGCCATGCTTTATCTTATAATAGAAATAGGTTTCGACATTGCCAATCCAAAAGGTAGAAATGTGGTATTGAGCATGAGTGCAAGTCATTACGTTGTAATATTCGGCACCACTTTTTTCTTTCTCCTCAACATTTATAATAATGACACAACGTTCTGGAAATGCACTCTACAATAAGGTGCAATATTAGGACTGGAAATACTTACTGAAGATGGGTGAAACCGAGTGTTGGCAAGCTCCTGTACTGGTCTGCAAATCCTGCCAATCTGTGGATACAACCAGCCAACTTTGGAAGAAGAATTTCAAAGCCATCCCGCAGGATTATGAGATCCTGGAACAACATTAAAGAGCTGTTAAAAAACATATCAAAACATTAGAGTTTACGTCACTTGCTTTATCAAAATAAATTAAAAATTAATCATTCCATCACAATATACGTAGAACCTCCGACATCTTGTTTTATTTTTCGTTTGTAGGTTTATGGAATCTCAGGGGCCGGCAATCCTAACTGAGGTTTTTCATGGTTTCCTCAGTAATTCCAGGCAAATGCCGGGATTGTACCTCTTGAAAGTCCGGCCATGGACGGCGATCCTTCCCTTAATCCTTTCATATGTGTGAGTGAATGCTGTGTAATGTCTTAAATGTTTGTGTTGTATCGGAGGTGGCCCTGGCATTGAGCTGATCCCTCATCTGGGGAGGCCCTCCATGTCCTTGTGTGGTCAAAAAAGTATGTATGTGATCCAATACATTAATTCCTCTCCCGACAGGTCGCGGCCCTGTAAGGCTCGTGTGGCGTGGGTCGTATAAATGAACCTAAAAGGGAGAGGTTAAACAAAGGTAAAGAAAGAAAGAAAGAAAATTTTATGGAGTGTTCGAAAAATGCCATGCAAGAACAGTGTCGCAGGACAGTGGTCATAATATACCAATTAATTTAAATGTATAAATCGACACTTCACAATTACTTATTACAGAGCAACCATATTAACATCTGCCTGTCAAACTGTATATATTATCAAAACACTGTCGGAAGTGTTAATAACAGCTGCCTTTGCTTTACTGTTTTGACATACATACTCGTAATATAATCTTGCAGTGATGCTTGACAACTATGACTTTCACCCAGGCTGGGATGCATCCTACAGTGTGTTACACTGCACTCCATCACGATGCTGAAGTTTGAATAAACTTGCATTCACAATTTCAAATTCTTTCATACTACCAGTAGATATATTTTACCGACTGATAGCTTTCGGGGCAAGTGTGTTCTTCATTTGTAGTTGTACCCTAATAAAAGACATACTGTTTCCTTCTGCTGTGCCAGAGAAAGGGACAAGCCCACGCCCACTACGCCACTGTCCTGACACCATCGTGCTATATCCAAACTTCGACATGGACAAGAAATGGCAGACAAATGTTGCCTGAAGCCCCCTACCAGGGACAGGATTCTCTTATGTGCCGTAATTGTATGACACAGGCTCCCCCACTGCTTTACTTCTTTCCGCAGAAAACATGCTAAGGAATTCATCGTATTCAAATGGGTATGAATCCGAGAATCTCGGATCCAACGACCACCACGGTAGCCAATAGACCGTCGAGTATGACTAAATACTAAGAATATCCACAATATTAGAAATGTATTGCCATAGACATGTGAACTGGTTGCCCACCAATCTTGATACCCAATTTCTACAAATGATTCTTAGACCAAAAAACTAGAAATCTATTATGAGTTTAGCCTTTCATAAAGAATTTTAGCTCATTATATTATTATTATTATTATTATTATTATTATTATTATTATTATTATTATAACCATTAGGTAACAATTATAACTCAAAATTGTCTGACAAAATCACTATAGACACCGGTAAAGGAGTAGGCTACACCAAAGATGTTCATTCTCACCAGCGTTATTCAATATATATTTAAATGATATTGCAAAATGGCGTAAGGAAAATAAAATTGGAATTCCAATTTCACACAATAAAGAATTCACAAATCTATTATTTGCAGATGACTAGGTTGTAATATCCAGTTTTAGAATATAACCTATAAAAAGCAACATAAACACAAAAATAATACAAGAATACAACTTAACAATCTATACAGAAAACAAAGTCAATGGCATTTAAAGAACATTCACTGATAAGAAGCAATATAGTCATAAATAACCAAAATATCGAACAGGTAAATCATTTTAAATATTTAGGTAATATTGTTACGTGTCGATAACCTCACATTTAGGTAGTGCTGGCTCATGGGCCCGAAAAATGTTGTACCTCGTCCCACAACTAATTTACGCAAACTAAGACATTTAGAAGTCAAACTGTATAAAAAAGTGGCATGTTACACAACTTAACATATGCTATCTAAAGCAGGTATGAGGAGATAAAAGGAATCTGCGAAGTAGGAGAATATCAAAAATTTATTTTCATGTCGATTTTTTTTCTTTTCCAACATTTTGCCGCTCCTACGAATTTTCCGCCCTGGACCCGGGCCCATGTGTAAATACAGACCTGTGTCTAGGATTCAAAAACACGAATCATAATGAAAGACAATGCTTACAGTGTTATCTCCCACATAGCAGGACGTAGCACCGAGGTGAATGATAGGTGCGGCTTTAGGACACAGCTCTGCGAACACGTGGACATGGGCCATCACGTCGTGACGGGTCAGCTTCTCTTCAGCCGCTGCCTTCGCAAAATCAACATCGTAGATGTGGGCCTCCAGCTCTGAGATCTGCTCATCGGTAATAGCCAAACCCAGCTCCTGAAACCAAATTAAAAATGTGCTATCACTATTAAGATTAAAAAAAAAAAAATCCACAGCCCATTACCAAGAAACCAGTTATGACAGACAGGGATGGGGAAATCTCGCCGGACGACATATTTTATGTAAAAAGTATTGCTTTTGATAACTGATCACAATTATTCAATACGCAGGAAGATTATTGTACTCCGGCTCGCGCGGTATTCGCCGTAGCTCATCAGCGTCTAGCTTGCATTTCCTACGCACTCCGTTCCACCAGCGAACAGGGATTATAAAGAATGGACACTAACCGAATTTGCCTGTGTTTTGTTTCTCTGTGCGCCAGCGTTTAGTTCTACTTTCAAGCGCTAGAGGTTAGTGTAATCGAGCATAGGCTAAGATAATAATTGAGAATAGAGTTGAGACACAGGATTCAAACATCGCCTACCTTATTGCATAATCCAGTAACGCTTTGCTTCAAATAAATTCAAGTTAACAGCTTTTCCTTATTTCTCAGTGACAAACTAGTTGTAATAATAATTGTTTATATTTCAGATAATATAGGCTATAATAAATTATATTATAAAATAATATAATACATTATCAAATTAAGTATCAAATTCGTTTAATATTTATAGCCTATATAATATAATATAGGTATATGGTTTTACTTCTCGTTAGAGTTTTGTTTTTCCGTTTTCAGTGCTATCAAATCATTACATATTTTAATTGTTGTTGGGGTCAACGACTCAACTCTCATTATAAAGGAACTCTATAGAGTCTAGACATTACAGTTAATGACGGATTTATTATTTTATGGATCCAATTTATTTTATTTGAGTATATAATGTACCTAGATGTATTAATTATATGTGTTATATTTCCGCTGTGTCGACTGCTAGCTGGTGTGATGTCAGCGCCAACTCTAGGGAGAAAGCCGAATCTCATGCTTTAGCTGGTTTGAAGGTCATTGAAATCAGTCCGGCTACATCAAAGGTACCGACGCGAAGTGTCCATTCTTTATAATCCCTATTCGCTGATTCCACAGCGTAATAACACAGTCTACTATATACAGTCACGAAGCTTGAGTTTTGAGGGTGTTAGAAACAACAGACTGTGACGGTACTATTTTGCATTGCCTGTAATGAGGCGATATTAGCGGTCCTAGTGGTGAGCAACTATATAAATGTTTGCATATTTACTACGTATTGAGCTTCGCGACTAGACTGTGGTAATAACCTCCCGTTAGTAGGCCCAGTGCATTTCTTCTAGAGAAAAAGATGATGGGACTCTAATATACTTTGTAATGAATTCGAGATTCAGACTTCGTGAACAGTATAGAGCAGAACAGGTTTCACGGCAGGACGGCCGGCTATGCGCGCGGAGGTGGGGGACTCAAGGCCGCGCGAAGCCGTGAAACCTGTTCTGCTGCATACTGTTCACCCAGTAGAATATTATCACAGTCTAGTATATACAGTCCCGAAGCTCAATACATAGTAAATATGCATCCACAGATAGTTGCTAACTACTAGGATCGCTACTATCGCCTCATTACAGACAATGCAAAATAGTACCTTCACAGTTTATTGTTCCTAATACCCTCATAAACTCAGGCTTCGTGACTGTATATACTAGACTGTGATATTATTATAGCGGACGGATAGATGATAACTGTCAAGTGCACGGGAATCTTGTCGTTTTTAACGTCCTTTTCGTCCAGCTTTAAGATTTTCAGGGCCTAAGCGGAGTTCAAAGAAAAATTATGTTAAAAAACGTAATTATTAACACATTTCTTGGTTCCATTATGCAAAATACGAATACAATAAAATGGTGTTCCAGAGCGTTTCAGAAAAAAAAAATGTTACTGAGTAGGCCTATATATTTGCAGAAATTATCTTAAACGTGGAAGAAAAAATCGGAGTGTGGGTTTTACGTAAATAGGCCTACGTCTGTCTTAAATCGACAGATCTAGACGTGACATACTTACAGCCCGCTTCCATGGAAAAATTGCAGTGTTCTTACAAAGGATAAATATTACAGTTTGGGAAGGTAAATTTTTCCGTTAGCAAGGCTGTCCCTAGCTAGTTCGGATATCTTAGCTGAAATGGTATCCACTTATTGGCGGCACCTCCTGCATTGAGGGTACTGTATTTTGCCTTATCACATGAGCTTATCGTCGCTTTGTACTCCAGAAGTCGGTTCGTGTGTTGTTGCTTTATTACTACAATTACTACAAAGTGTCCCAAAAGTCTCCATAAATAGGAACTGTCACAAAATGTCCTCAATGTGGCGGCCTACGACAGTCAGACACAGTTCACTGAATACGTTCCAACTAGTTCCGACGCATACACTGCAACATGTCCGGTGTCACATGAAGGCAAGCGTCGACAATGAGGTTTGTAGAGGTGCAAGTCCCGGATTTTCTCCTGGTAGATCTGCGGTAGGTAAAAATCAAGGGGTGTGAGATCTGGGGAGCGGGGTGGCCACTCGACGGGTCCTTGTCGGCCGATCCAATTATCAGCCTATGTATGGAGACTTTAGGAACCTCTGTATTAACTTACATTTATTACTTGTATTTTAAATATATTAGTGACAACATGAAGGCGCTGAACAAACTATGAATCTCGCGCTGTTAAAAGGAAACAGATGTTGGTTGACAAAGATTATGGCTTAATTCTCGCAGTCTTTACTAACAGAAGCTGTCCGTAAGCTCTCAATGAGCAATTAAGCTTGTTTTATAGCAGATGTTACACGCCCAAGCCCTTTCGAATTCCATAAGGTTTTCTTCCAGTGAATCGAGTAGAAGATGGATATTGGACTCTCGCCCAACAGGAAAGGATCAACCCTCCTATTAACCGATGTATTAGCTTCTTTGTTACCTACAATATCAGTAAAGAATTCGACATATTGTGTTCCTACATTCTTGAACCAGCATTGAAATAATCCATAATGAATTTAGAACACTAAAACAAACTATCAGAACAAAAATGTAGGTGTTCATAGTATACATACATAGATAATATCGCACACCCAGTGAAATACTGTCGTATGTCGAAAATCAGATACTACTTTCGTAAGTTATTTCCAACGCTGTTTCACTGGTTGGAGGTATGAAATTCTAATAATAAAATAGTAAATTATCAAAGGTTCTGGTACCTTACTTACATACATACATACAAATGGCTTTTAAGGTACCCGCAGGTTCATTGTTGTCCTTATATAACCCCGCCATCGGTCCCTATCCTGTGCAAGATTAATCCATTCTCTATCATCATATCCCACCTCCCTCAAATCCATTTCAATATTATCTTCCCATCTACGTTTCGGCCTCCCCAAAGATTTCTTTTCCCTCCGGTCTCTCAACTAACACTCTATATGCATTTCTGGATTCACCCATACGTGCTACATGCCCTGCCCATCTCAAACGTTTGGATTTAATGCTCTTAATTATGTCAGGTGAAGAATACAATGCATGCAGTTCTGCGTTGTGTAACTTTCTCCATTCACCTGTAACTTCATCTCTTTTAGCCCCAAATATTTTCCTAAGAACTTATTCTCAAACACCCTTAATCTCTGTTCCTCTCTCAAAGTGAGAGTCCAAGTTTCACAACCATACAGAACAATCGCTAATATAACTTTTTATAAATTCTAACTTTCAGATTTTTTGACAGCAGATTAGATGACAAGCTTCTTAATCGAATAATAACAGGCATTTCCCATATTAATTCTGCGTTTAATTTCCTCCCGAGTGTCATTTATGTTTGTTACTGTTGCTCCAAGATGTTTGAATGGTTTTGGTACCTATTTATTAAAATATTTTACAGCAGTATTTTGCTAGGAAATAGCATATCTTTACAAATCATAATTTTCGAATTACGACGCTATTTTACTGGAAGTGCAATATACAGATTTTCCACGGCACATGCTAAGCTGCATACATCTCAGTTTCGAAAATTGTTGTGTATTACAGATTGGAAGCAAGAGATTTAAGTCTTTCAAAGCTAATGACAAAACGTAAGAAAATGTGGACACATAGTTCACTGCCTCTAAATGGATGTTCATCACTTATCAATGTTATCTATCTGCCCACGCTGTCACATTATCACTAACAGCTTACTTCTGCGCAGGCCTATAAGGAATTAAAGATAAGATATTAGTGGAGTTAACACAACGGACTAAGGTACATTTAGTTAGGAATTTAAACTCTAAATCAAATAATTACGTATAATTATGTGTACTGCCACGCAAGCTAAAAAATAAAGAAGCTAAATGCCAAATTGTTAACGATGACTTACAAATAAACCCAATATCGTAACAGGGATTTTCAAATTAAATTTTAAGAGATTCATTAATGGATTTTCTTGCTACTTATGCCGTTGTTATCTTATTCAGCTTGTAGTAATTAAAAGATATGGTGGGTACACCCTTCAAAAAATGCGTCATGAGATAAAGTGGAAGTCGGTCTGTTAGACGAACGAGTCACAAAGGTTGGCTTGATTTTGTGATCTTCGCAGTTAGAAGATTTTATGTTGGTACCAGTAGGTGAAATTCTGTGATTATTGTGGACATTTACTGTTTCTAGTGACAATTACTTTAACCCACCATGGCAGATTTTATAACGATCGCAACTATATTCATGAAGATTTTGAAACTTGTAAGTACTAGAAAATCTACGTATGTTCATTGTCCATTCATCTGATAAAGAAATGACTTCGCTATACTCTTAATGGGAAACGAGGTTCTACACTAAAGACATGAATTAGAGCTAACATAAATTTAATATCAAGAGAATTCACATGTACGCACGCACGTACACACACAGAAGTACAGTTTTCTTTTGTTATTTTTTTACATTGAGTTACCTATTGCAGGGGATACGATAGTGTTGGAAAGCTGTTGGAAATTTTTCTTTTCATCGGAGAAATATTGTCATTGATGTTACAGGGAAGGGGATAGAAAAGGAAATCTTTAACATTTTGTGAAAATTCGGGGAAATTTTGTAGTTTCGAAGAATGCAAAAATGTGGAACAATGAGAAGGCATTACATTAAAAAATGAAACAAATTTAAGTTAAGCATATTAAACTTTCAACTATAGATAACTTCAGCATTGTCTAGGCGCCGAATCTAATGTTTGTTTAATTGATGCAAGTATGTGAGACTTGCACAATTGACTCTACTCTTTGAAACAGGCAAACATAATCTTCTACGATTTTAAAATTCGTATTCAGTTATTTTAATTTATACAATGCTCAATTTGAAAGGACATCTGTATTTGTACACAAACTGTCAGACTACTGCGTTCTTTTATTTATGCAGTTGCATATTTTTTTTATTGAATCTCCGATCTCAATAGACACTACAGACGGGACTGACGTCTGATTTATGTTGCGTTATTTCATGTCGAAATTGAACTCGGAGATTGTATAACTTTACAAATATACATAAATCTGAAAAAATAAATAAGCGAGTTTTCATAAAGTCGGGATCAGTGACAGGTTAGGTTTGATTTGTTTACGTTCTTTGTATGTCTTGCATATACTCTTTCTGGTAGGTAGGTAGCCTACACAGATTTATCCTGGACCGAAGAAAGGAATGCTTTCCCGTGTAGTGCAACATAATGGTAGTATCATTGGGTTACGTGAAGATTTCGTATGATTTCGGTGGGTTTACAGCTTTCGCAGCGATCACATCGTGTTCTAGTGGTGTGCTAAAATTGTGGGGTTACTTCTTTTCAATGATAAGTACGGTTTTTTCTTCCCGTGTGTTGTGCGTAGCGGGATCGAAGATTCACTTCTTTCACTCTGCTGTTAGAAATTATATAAAAAATGTAGTGACTCTTGATTTCAATGTTGCCAACCTGAGTGTCGAGAGTTGTTAAACAGGTTCAGTTCTCGATAAGAAGAAACGTTGTCTGAAGGGTGCTCTAACAGAACACGAAATTAAAGATACGGCTGACAAGTGAGAGTATCTTTATACCAAAGGAAAAGCACCTGGCGCCTAGCATATAATTTGAACATATGAGGCTATCAAGTGCAAAACTCGCCTTATCCAAAATTTAAAAATAAATTAATTACATATGGGATGCTGTACGTCTTGCAGCTCTCTATCTACTGATATAGTCGGTTTATGCAAATCTTGTCTAATTCCTCTTCCATATAGCTCAGAAAACTACTATCAAATGCAAAACTGTCCATATCCATAACGGTTTTTCCTGTTTTCTGACAAATCACTTTACCTGGATAAGGCGAGTTTTGCATTTCATAGCCTCATATCGTAACATTCTATTGTAAAGGGTTTGAAATTTCTTACGTGTCATTCTCATAAAGTGTCGAGAGTTCATAAATCCATGTGACGCCGAAACTTGCGCAAAAACAACTCATACGGCGTCTTCTTCAGTAGATACATTTCAACGAGGAATAGGAGTTGCTGTATAGTGTACAGTATCCATGGTTAAAAATGCACATTTCTCAATACTATAGTTCAAACATCTGACTAAGATTGACAATGTACAGTAAAAGTATCAGCAGAATAGTGTTGCAGGCTTAGTGCAACAACTGATAAGAAAAATCTACGCAAGCTTAGAGCAAAAGAGAGTCCAAGAAGACCCAATACGCCGTCCGACAAAAAGCAACCTCGCGGCTCGGTAAGAATGCCGGTAACTTAGGTTTGATTCTCTCTGTATTTAGGTTTGATTCTCTCTGTATTTCTCAATCAATCATCTTCAGCCGTGTTCATCACACCCAGAATGCCGTCCATCTTGTGAATGTATACTTTTCCTTCATACACCTCAGCAGAGTGAGCAAGGACAGAATGAGCTACGTAGCCCTCTACTTCTTGAAGTAGATAATAACGGCAACTAAGAGTCGGATTTCGTTGTATTTTGGCGGAATTAAAATAAGGACGAAGGGGAAATGATAAAGTAATAGGTACAAGAACGCGCTTCTTAAGGCAATGGGTAAGAAAGAACGTGAGCTCCCAGCCAGTTGGTCACTTGTCTCACTCTGTTGGCTACCGTTCCTCTGAAGAAAATTTGAAAAATGTTGAAGTGAAGAGAAGTTGAAAAAGACTGAAGCCGATATTAAATGTGATGTGTAGAATGTTGAGCATGGAAACCTCCACTAGCCCTGGGAATCGAACCCGAAACGCAAACACCGCGTTACAAGTTATGAGCTCGGCAACTTACTGTTGAACCCTGAGGGAGTAGTGAGTTGTTGCTTACATGAATAAAAAATAATATAATTTAAGCTCGTCGTCGAGTTGCTTGGCAAAATCTCGGGGATTTATAATTTTCGTACACTTTTACGTGTCCTGAAATGCAAATTTATTTCTCTGAAGTTTCTTTAAAAATTCTATCACCGTACTGTGTAATGGCAACTAAACTCAATTATACATTTTATATTGTATTACAAGTCGGAATTTTAAAACTCATGTAAGCCCTAATTTCAGTAAGTGTATTTGTTTTTCCTCTATTAATTTAAAATACTGTAAATTATTGTTGTTGACTAATTACTAGTTTTATTTGGGAGCAATTAACACATTCTATTTTCACTGTTTCTAAAGTTAAGATAAAGCACATTCATAATAATAATTTGAATGAAGTATGCGTGATTAATTATTATTATTATTATTATTATTATTATTATTATTATTATTATTATTATTATTATTAAAACTAGTGCTGTCATGGTAATTTTTCTTTTGGCCATACGCCCCACCCCTTGTTTTCTCCCTTGAAATATATTTTACTCTCCTCTCTCTATCTCTCCGACTGTCATTTAATGATTTTTTAATACCAGTATTAAACAAGAAGTAAAGAAATTGTTTTGCTTCACATTTCAATTGTACAGCAAGTTTGATTTATACAATACACCACGTAGCCCCACAGTAGATGCACACTTGTATTGATCAATCTTGGAGTATGTATTTGCAGCACTTCTTGTTTTTCAACCATTATTTTATATAATTCTGGATTCCAGTGCTGCAGAGGTTGACAATTTTTGTTTATGAACATCATACATCATATGGCTCCATACAGACAAAATTTTCTTTTCCCCATGCGATTAATTAAAAAAAAATTGTAGGTTCCCATACGATGTATGGCCCCGTATGATCTCCATGACAGCACTGATTAAAACCTAAGGGCCATATTCATAGACATTCTTTCTTTTATATTTATTTGGGTTCGTGGAACAATACCACGTTTTCGTTATGATAAGTTGATATATTTGGCTTGAAAGGGATTTTTACCAAGGCTTGTAATTGTTCATGAATGTAAAACGTCTGCTGCTGTTACGATAATTCAAATGAATGTATTTATTAGCTTGGGCTTCCAGTGGATAATCAGCGAACTAACGTTTTTCATATTCATAAACCAGTGTTAGCGATGTGATATGATATGAATCCTGTACAAGTATCAGTCGATAGCCGGGGTTAGTTTAGCACGCTCGTAGCGCGGGCTAGCGAAATGTCTATGAATGGCATCCTAATTGATTATGCACGACTTGTTGAGTGCGAGAGGGGGGGCCCTCAGGTATGGCTGGCCTTGGACCGAAACATTTAAGATCTCCATTATTGGTGAAATAACCAACCAGAAAACGGAAACGGAAGTGACGCATATGATTTTATCTGTGATGACACCGACTAGCATGTGAACAGTCGATTGAGCTTAAATGATATCACGAGTACAGTTTTTCACTGTCGATTAAATCAAATATTTGTCGATAAACATATATTGAGACAATTTGTTACCAGTCGATAAAAATACAGCATAACGTACGTGAAATAGCTTAATAAACGCAAACTTACTGGGAAAGATGATTCATACAGTGACTGAAAGAGTTTGGAACATGAATAAATGAAATATACGAGTACCACATCCTAATCAGCCAGAAGTAGCTTATCGTTATCAGTAATGGCTAAAGATAAAATTCCTCGAAATAAAATCATTAAGTTACAAAACAAAAGCTATCGTACAATTTAGATTTGATACCTACCAGTTTCTTTATTTTTTACAATTTCATGTAGTCTCTCTGAAGAGAAATTAACGTGGATGGTATGTTAGTCTCTACATGCGGAAGGCTGGACACAGCCACTAAGAGTAGGTCATTCATATTTTGGTTCATTGTGCTACATTAAAACGACGTGAGCAGGAAATTGGCCGGCACATTTTTAAGGGGTTAGGTACAGCTTAAAGGAGTAAAATTTTGGAAATATTCAACATTTTTTTCCTCCATTACTGTATCTTGTACAATAATGAAAATTGGTAGGTGTAAAACACTGTCCTTCTGCTATACGATAAAAATATTTTTACGATTTAAAAAAATTATTTATATTTTTTTCAAAATTCACTGTGAAGTGATGAAGCGTTTACCTCATAATTAAAAAACTATCCAACATTCTGTGATGAAATTTTGTGTGTGTATTTATGCATGTCATATCCACAGTACAATATGATGCAAAATCACTTCCATACCTTTGATAGATTGTCTGATAAAATATAAATTCATTTTAATAAATGGTCAAATATCAGTATTTTCTTCTAAATAAAAAGGATATTATTTTTATTGGGTTATTTTACGACGCTGTATCAACATCTAGGTTATTTAGCGTCTGAATGATATGAAGGTGATAATGCCGGTGAAATGAGTCCGGGGTCCAACACCGGAAGTTACCCAGCATTTGCTCGTATTGGGTTGAGGGAAAACCCCGGAAAAAACCTCAACCAGATAACTTGCCCCGACCGGGATTCGAACCCGGGCCACCTGGCTTCGCGGCCAGACGCGGTGACCATTACTCCACAGGTGTGGACGATATTATTTATTAAGGAATGTAGTTGAAAGAGCATGATATTGTAAACAAGAGTTTAAGCAATAAAATAAAAGAGAGAGAACATGAAAAAGTTAACAAATTTATGAGCCATGAGGGAAACGCTTCATTACTGCACAGTGAACTGCCACTGTTTTGAATTCTGAAAGAAAAAAAATATATATATAAAATTCTTTTTAAATCGTAAAAATATATTTTTTTTTTCACATAGCAGGACAGTATTTTACACATACCAATTTTCATTATTGTACACGATACAGTTATGAAAGAAAAAAATGTTTAATATTTCCAAAAAATTTTCTGCTGTAAGCTGTACCTAACCCCTTAAGTGAACAAATTTTGTCTGGAGTTCTATTCTTCGAGCACAGAATTCCTTTGCGTGCTGTAAATCTACGAAACGAAACTCTCAGCTTTACTTCGCTTCCAGAGGCAGCCATGTTAGGAACTTTTATCGCCATTGCAATAAGAGTAGGCCTACGCACAAAGCAGGTTGCCTGCTTACAGGCACGCAGAGTTAGTCGTACCGAGACGAAGAGAACATACATATAAACTAGAGTGCAATTCACGTAAGATTAGTTCCTTGAAAGCTAATATGGCCATTTTCAATGTTACTGTTACCAGATACCACCAAAGCACGTGGAATCGCGTACGAAAATAATAATAATAATAATAATAATAATAATAATAATAATAATAATAATAATACATTTATTATCGATCAAATATTGAAATGTATTTTGTCTGGCAACATGAAATTCATTGGTTCGACTAACAGTTTATGATTCATGAGACCTAGCCTAAAATACAATATTGTTTAACCACATGAAATGATTAGTACTAAGTCCGAAAACCGAATGCCAATTTAAAATGTATGCTGTTTATTTAGCCTATTAACGAAATTGTTGCTGTATTATTTATTGATGTTAATGTTATTATGTATTAATTACGTTGAATTAGTCTGAAGGGACGTCAAAATTAATTATTATACAGCTGACTGCCATTCAGTGCAATTCAATTTAGTTTTTGGCAATGCAGTAAGTTGCATATCAGTTAGGAAGTAACTGCCAGTTGCAGTATTTATCAGTACCAAAATTCGAAACAAAGTTTGCTAAAGAAAATTCAACCTAACAACTATAAAATCATTATAATGAATTAGAATATGTAGTAATGGGGGAAAAGGGTTAGGTATCATCCTTACGGTATAAAGTAAGAAGACCCAGACTAAGTTTATAGCCGGTTACTATGAGCATTCTCTTGTATTCCAACTAGTCTGATAGTGATAATAGCTTTATTACTTTTCTTGACTGTCTTATTTCAACAATCAGGACAACTACGCGTATTCATCCAATAAATCGTATGGCCAAGATTACAGCGAATAGAATTTGTGGTTTTTAAAGAGTAAAGCATAATTATTGCAATAAATTAAAACTAAATAAGGGAACTTTGGACAAAACGCTCAGACGTAAAACCTTGTATGTAGAAGAGTAATTTATGTAATTAATGTATAATCTTGGTAATTATGGCACTAGTAAATGTTTATCGAGTGAGCGTAAGTGACAGCACTAATTTTCACGAGTGTTTGTAATGAAGATTATACACGTGTTACATACAACGTTTTATGCTATTCTAGCATTAAAATATGTAAAAGAATAGTACATTATGCAACGAGCCTATAATGATTAGTAATTAAGACGCGAGCATGTTTGTTTATGAAACGAGCGCAAGCGAGTTTCATAATTTTCATACGAGCGTCTTAATTACCATTGTAGGCAAGTTTCATACGACTTTTTATGCTCGACCATATTTCTAACTTGAAATTATTCATTAGTATTCATTTTATTCGTATCTAAGTGAAGAGTGGAAGTGACCTTGTGCATCGCTCGTTAATTGTGAGATGTGCGCAGACGCGAAAGTATTGATTTTTTCCGAGGAACAATAATGTCATTGACCTTGTAATCTACAGAATAACATGAACTAATTTTGATATAACCTGGAAATTGATTTAGAATTGAAAAACGAGATGACAAATTGAATTTATTTGAATATTATTTACAATTAACGCTAATTATTATAGTAACAGAACATAACCTTCTGCGACAGTATTGGATTTCCAACCTCCGTGACGTTTCCCTCGTTGTCATATCCGAGAATAATCCGAAAACCTGAACTTTAATGAATAAGTGTACTTTAGTGACATGCATTAAAGGACTGCTACCAGGTATATAATTACTACATTTCGACATGGTCGAGCATAAAAACTATTATATACGAGGGTTGTAAATAAAGTAGTGTCAACATAGAAGTACGAACATATTATTGCACTTACATGGAAAATATATTTACATCCCTTCAATATAATCACCAGCGTGTTCCTGTATCTTTTTCCAAATCCGTGGTAACCGTTGAATGCCGTTAGCGAGGTTGTTTCTGTTGATCTCTTGATGGACTGCCCTACTGCATGAAGCACTGATGCAATATCTGGAAACCTCTTGCCTCTAAGTGGTTCTTTCAACTGTGGAAACAAGGGACTCATGTCAGAGGAATACGGAGGATGTTCCAATACTTCCCAATCCCATCTCTGTAGCAATTCAGCCATTGCTCCTGCGACATGACAACGAGCATTATCATGCAAGATGAAAGGTAGATTGTCTCTCAGGAAATATTGACGTTTGCGCAGCATAGCTGGACGTAGGTTGTGTTCGAGAAAATGATGGAGTACGCTGCAATGACATTTTGGTCTTGAAGTATACGACATGGTCAATGATAACACCTTCTCTGTCATATACCACTACCAGCATGATTTTCACCCTAGAGGGTTCATATTGCGCTTTTCTGACGTGGTGATCCTTTGTGGTGCCATTCATTAGACTGGCGCTTTAGTTCAGGCTCGTATGCCCGTGCCCACGTCTTGTCAATGGCAACAATACGTTGCAGGAATACGTCCCCTTCGTTGTGGTATCTCTGTAGGTGGAGTTGAGCTATTGCGTATCGGTGCCACTTCTGTGTTTCTGTCAGGTTACGAGGAACCTAGCGTGCTGCAATTTTTCTCATGTGGAGATTTTTCTTCAGGATTTGCCACACAGTTTGGTGACTGAGTCCAACCTCGATGGATAATTCTCGTACAGTCCAGCGATGGTCAACAGCAAGGAGATCTCGCACTAACTCCACTTGTTCGTCACAAATGGACGGGCGACCTGTGCGAACCACATGTGCCGTCTCATTCCGACCTGTGTGAAATACAGATAACCATCTTGCAACCGTCCGATACGGTAGTGTATCGTTGTCACAAGCTACAAGTAATACCGGTACTTGATAACATTAGCGTGCATTTCTACCATGGGCTACCTCGACTTTTAACCACGATTGCTGCTCAAATTTAGTAAACATTCTTTAGAGCAGTTAGAAATTGTATTCTAATTTAACCACGCACAATTGCATCTGTTGTCATAGCAACCGGTTTTATAATTCAATACAAACATCGACAATATCTCCAACTACGATCACCGGTTGTCTCCTATCGCATGCGAATGCGCAAGACTCATTCCCGGCAGTGTTGCCACTACTTTATTTACAACCCATGTATATTTACAAAATGTAATGTTATGACGTAGACATGAGAATTGGATATGACGTAATATATTGCATGGTTGCTAAGTAACCGTTTCTAAGACAATGTTATTTTGTTGTTGTTTGAAGCTTTTTATTGCTGGTATTTGTATAAAATTGTGTTGTGAAGGCGGTGATAACGTCATGGAATACTAGTTTCTAAATGACCTTTTCTGACACTAGTGCCAGAATTAGGCCAATTGTGCGCGATTTATAGCGTCATAACAAGCGCGTTTTATTGCTAGGAATGCATAAAAGAATATTTTTATGGAAACAAAATATATTTGCGATTAATGTGTCAGTTATGACATTATCGATAGAATTTTTAGATAACACCCTATAGTTTTTCACTATCGTCTGAAAGAGCAATTTTTTCTATTCTTCTGCAATAGCCTACTTAATTGGTTTTATAATGGTTAAGGGTACTATGGTAATAATTTAATTGTAGATACATTTTGTTAGTCATGTTGTGAAAGCAGTTTTATTCATGAAATCAACGTAAAACAAGATGTTCTTAACAGAAAATGAGAGAATTGAGATCCTGATGATAATGGCGATGATGACGACGACGATCATGATGATGATGATAGTGATAGTATTATTTTAGTGCCAGTGGTGCATGTCATCTTTTTGATGAAATTGTTATTCACATGTAATAGTTCTATCCATTTCCGTAATGCTTGAATTTCTGTTCTTATATTGCCTTAGGTTCGTCGATAGTGTCGTAGTTATTTCTGTATACTCTCATTATTTCGGATTTGTTTAGTGTGTGAATAGCAATTTCATAAAAAGACGCGGGAAATGTGTGAATGCAGATGCCCACCACTTTGAACAATTCCTATAACACAGGTTAGTAGATCTACGCATTATTAAATAACAATATAATTGTGTGCATGCTATTATTAATCAGTTACATGAATAAAAGTACGCGGGAGGTTACGGATCGATAATGATGCAGTCTACGTCGACCGTGCAAGCATATCTGCTGCGCGCGTTCCCAGCAGTGAGCAATGCTGAACACTCAGTATAGAGAGTGAGAAAACGGTTAAAAGATTTACCATGAAACCGGTGCAGGCAGTTCGCCTAATTCTAGAACTCTACAAGAAGAAGAAAAAGAAGAAGAAAATTAGGATGGCGTTAAAATAATAATATGGTGACGATTTGTCTAATAAATAATAATATGAAGAACTTAGAATTGATGCAGAGCAACAAGTTAAAGGCTGATATTACAATATCAAAGTTCTTTGACAAAGAATATAAAATATTTTATCAAAGATCTTTGATAAAAGATAACCTAAAATTAGGAACAAAAGCTCTCTTAACACTTATTCCACACGAGTTAATACATGTTCCGAGGATTTGTTGATATTAATATTTAGGCGTTAAGTTTATGATTTGTTGATATTAATATTTAGGCGTTAAGTTTATGATTTGTTGATATTAATATTTAGGCGTTAAGTTTATGATTTGTTGATATTAATATTTATGCGTTAAGTTTATGATTTGTTGATATTAATATTTATGCGTTAAGTTTATGATTTGTTGATATTAATATTTATGCGTTAAGTTTATGATTTGTTGATATTAATATTTACGCGTTAAGTTTATGATTTGTTGATATTAATATTTAGGCGTTAAGTTTATGATTTGTTGATATTAATATTTATGCGTTAAGTTTATGATTTGTTGATATTAATATTTATGCGTTAAGTTTATGATTTGTTGATATTAATATTTATGCGTTAAGTTTATGATTTGTTGATATTAATATTTATGCGTTAAGTTTATGATTTGTTGATATTAATATTTATGCGTTAAGTTTATGATTTGTTGATATTAATATTTACGCGTTAAGTTTATGATTTGTTGATATTAATATTTAGGCGTTAAGTTTATGATTTGTTGATATTAATATTTATGCGTTAAGTTTATGATTTGTTGATATTAATATTTATGCGTTAAGTTTATGATTTGTTGATATTAATATTTATGCGTTAAGTTTATGATTTGTTGATATTAATATTTATGCGTTAAGTTTATGATTTGTTGATATTAATATTTAGGCGTTAAGTTTATAACACCATGAATGAAGAACAGTATCATTCTTGTTTAGCTACAATTAGTTCAGTTATTACAATATGCATGTTACTGAAAAAGAAACGCCTGTAGGTCAAACCATGGATTGCAAAACGTGATAAGAGAGGTACCTATCCATCAGAACTTATTGAAAGAGCTACAATGCGAGGACTTGAAAAGTTATACAAATTATTATAAATATTATTATTATTATTATTATTATTATTATTATTATTATTTACAACAATTCATTTCCTTCATACTCCGATATCAGCATTTTTGTGGTAGTAACAGTCCAGTTATATTTGTTTTCCGCCATATTTGTTTCAAGGTATAGAAATCTTTTATCAAAGATAACAAGATTCACTTACATTTTGTCAAAGAACTTTGATAGTGTAATAGCAGCCAAACTGAAACATGAAATATTTGCAAATCATTGTTGCTCTCTTCCGACATTTTACATGGGTGGTTCAATAATGCACCAATTTTATTTTTTCATTCAAAGTTTGCTTTATTGCAATTGCAAATATACCACGTCATTCACCAATTCTTTAACTATTTCTTCACATAGTCTCCTTTCAAAGCTATAGCCTTACGCCACCTAGATGATAGATACGCCACCTATATGCCGTTGCGTACCATTCAGCTGGTCTTCCTCTTCGCCACGTCTTTATTTTTGGCTACGACTTCCTCATCACTGTATCGCTTCCAGCGGATTGCATCTTTCAGACGACCGAACAGGTGGAAATAAAATGGTGCAAGATCGGAGCTGTAGGGTGAATGGGGAAGGACTGTCCTTCCCAATTTTTGTGAACTCTTGACGGGTGCGCAAGCTTGTGCGCAACATAGTCATGTTGAAAGAGAATTCTTTTGACGTCTTTATGGGGACGAACACGCATAAACTGTTTCTTAAGTTTCTTTAGAGTCTTCACGTAAACTTCTGAATATATTGTTTCGGTAATGTGTCAACCAGAATTACCCCTTCAGAGACTCAGAACACTAAAGCCATGGCAAGGCCTTATCTCCATAGACTTTTTTAAAGTGTCTGTAAATGTTTACATTGGTTTCCTCCGCAAATATAAATTCAATCACAGCTCTCTACTTCGTACGTACTTTCTGTGCAGTCGCAATTTTGAACACTAATTGCATCACTGCCATCTAATGGAAAATGATTAAACTACATGGAGTTACGCAGAAAGGTTTCGAGATGTAGTATATAAAATCTTGCTCTTTTGGAAATCAAAGGCGGCTTAAAAATAAATGTGGTGCATTACTTATTGAACAGTGTAATATATCCGTTCTTCACTTTTAGGTCTTCTTTTGTTACAAGTTCTTACAGATTATATGCTGTATTTCTGAAGACGAAAACACATATGGATGACTGTTCTACTGACTGATAATGTACGTACAGACTACAGAGCTGAATTATGGTGCAATACACCTCGCTACGTTGGTTTATTCTTGATAAAATCTTGAAATAATCGGACCTCGGAGTTTCACAACGATGCGAGGTGCGTCAGATAAGCGGGTCACGATTTGATAGCGCATACAAACAACGATGATAAGCAACGCAACACTATGCAATAATAAAATTACTCACGCCTCGTCAAGAAATTAACAAAGCTACAGAGAACTGTGCACTGACTCACGCTACCTCGAATACTACGCTAATGATCTTCCTCGAATGAATGAATGAATGAATGAATGAATGAATGAATGAATGAATGAATGAATGAATGAATGAATGAGAGAAGAGTGATGCTGACACACTGAGAGAGAACGAATAGCTCCTTGGGATTTCTCCTGCAAAATGTCATCTGCTAGAAAGAGCAAAACATAAATTGGCAACATGTTCTCGGAGACTGCGCAGAAAAATTAATATTGCTAGACCACACAAGATAGACGTCTCTGTGCTTGACCAGATTGTATGTTGTTAATTTTCACTGTTATTACTATTATACCTAAACTTTAACACTCGATTTTATACTGGTGATAAGCTTAAGACGCTGAACAGACTTTGAAACTTGATCAACTATACGGCAATAGTCTTCGAGTATGGGCGGCAACACGTTTCTTCCGGTTTAATCGTTTCATAGATTGAAAACAAGTAAAGCGTGAGCTAATAAAACGGCGAATTTAGATCCTTAAGTTCGGGGCAGAAGAAGATATCAGATGACAGACAACATTGAGATACATGGATCGTATGCAAAGACTAAGAGAAAAGCGAAAAATAGAGAAGATTGGAGAATGTTGGGTTTGCAGTAAAATGCCTGCCCTTGGATAGTACACTATGAATGAATTAAATGTGTAAACAGTGAAAGACTTGCTCTTGGACACAAAATAATGAATGAACGAATGAATTATTCTTTATACGGACCTGGAATATATGCCCCAACAATTTCTAATGAGATTTCAGAAAAATGGTGTGCTACAACAATGTCCATTGAGATAACAATCATTATATTTCAATGATGATTTTATATTTTTCAAAATGTTAATAACGTGCAGGGAAATTAAAGTGGCTCACTTTTTTGTCACTGAGTGTATTTAATAATAAATAACATATAAAGAATGTGAATTTTTATTGCAATTACAATATTCCTATTCACATTTCATTAGTTTAGTTTAATTTAAAATTTCTAGCTATGCATTACCCTATTAAAGTTACCCATTCCGTCAACAATAAATACATTCTACGAGCTGCTGCCAAGAAGTCAAAAGGATGACAGCTATGGCAAAGGAAGCTTTTAATAGAAAAGGAATCATCTTTTGCCAACCTCTGAAAAAAGAACTAAGGTAGAGCTCAGTGAAGTGCTTTGTGTAAGTGTGGCAATGTATGGGGCAGAAATATGAACATTACGACGAAGTGAAGAGAAACGACTAGAAGCATTTGAAATGTGGATAAGAATGGAGCGTGCGAAATGGACAGACTGAATAAGAAATGAAGCTGCGTTGGAAAGAGTGAGCGAAGAAAGAATGATGCTGAAGCTATCAGGAAGAGAAAAAGGAATTGGTTGGGTCACTGGCTGAGAAGAAACTGCCTACTAAGGATGCACTGGAAGGAATGGTGAACGGGAGAAAAGTTCGGGACAGAAGAAGATATCAGTGATAGACGACATTAAAATATATGGATCATATGCAAAGACTAAGAGGAAGGCAGAAAATAGAAAAGATTGCAGAATGCTGGGTTTGAAATGAAAGACCTATCCTTAGGCAGAAAACTATGAATGAATGTATATCGTATAGTATGGCAAATGATTACATAAAAAGATTTCTGGAATGACCACTGAATTCACAGCGCATAAGTTTTAACAAAAGAGTTATGTTTCCCAACAATTTATCAAAGGATTCATAAGTCAGAATCTAATTAATGCAACCAAACTTTGTGTTAACATAGTCTTTATCATGCTATGGCAAATATGACAGTTATTTTGAGAGTTTTAAAATCGCTACAAAGAACAGTTCTGTGTATGACAGGAATCATTACAAATTGTTAAATATTTGTTATTTGAACGTCCTACATTTGAACAAAACCTTTTCAATTAATTTCGAGACCAGATTTGTGTAACATTAAGTTAATTATAACAGTCTATATTTTTTCGAAAAAAAAAATGTTATAAAGATTTTGTACCGTATGTAAATTATGTTAATATACATTTTTTGTGATTGTAAAGTAGACCTATAAACATTTCCTAGAAAATTTTCTCATATAAATTGTAATGAATTAAATTTATAACCAATAACATGACTATCTAGGGTGAAACAGGAGTATCGCTCGAGTGTCAGTAAAGTTGAAGTATGCAAATTTTTGGTTATACTGTATTTACCTCACCTGACCTAATATATTTCCTTCCGACTCACTTTATTTACGTGTTACTTTGTGGTTCACAGGTGTTGAATCTGATAATTCTGATTCTGTATCGAGTGGGTTACGACGGCAGGTTTCTGGGTGTCGGAGGTACGTGGAACCTGAATGAAGAGAAAAATCCTGATGCAGAAATAGTAGCGTCCGGCGTCTTCGTCGGCTTCTTCATATACACCCTGGTCGTTCTCATCTCGTTCTGTTTTGGCACAACGGAGCATAAGAAGTCACTTGTGGTAAGTTTCGTTACCTCACTTCAATCTTGTTCTCGAAACTTGAAACGCCACATTTTAATGAAACGCGTATCAAAGGGTAGAATCTGAATGATATTTTAATGAAACGCATGCCAAAGGGTAGAATCTAAATACCAAATGGTAGAATCTGAATGATATTTTAATGAAACGCATGCCAAAGGGTAGAATCTAAATACCAAATGGTAGACTCTGAATGATATTTTAATGAAGCGCATACCAAAGGGTAGAATCTGAATGATATTTTAATGAAACGCATACCAAAGAGTAGAATCTAAATACCGAATGGTAGAATCTGAATGATATTTTAATGAAACGCATACCAAAGGGTAGAATCTAAATACCAAATGGTAGAATCTGAATGATATTTTAAAGAAACGCATGCCAAAGGGTAGAATCTAAATACCAAATGGTAGAATCTGAATGATATTTTAATAAAACGCATGCCAAAGGGTAGAATCTAAATACCAAATGGTAGAATCTGAATGATATTTTAATGAAACGCATGCCAAAGGGTAGAATCTAAATACCAAATGGTAGACTCTGAACGATATTTTAATGAAGCGCATACCAAAGGGTAGAATCTAAATACCAAAGGGTAGAATCTGAATGATATTTTAATGAAACGCATACCAAAGAGTAGAATCTAAATACCGAATGGTAGAATCTGAATGATATTTTAATGAAACGCATACCAAAGGGTAGAATCTAAATACCAAATGGTAGAATCTGAATGATATTTTAATGAAACGCATGCCAAAGGGTAGAATCTAAATACCAAATGGTAGAATCTGAATGATATTTTAATGAAACGCATGCCAAAGGGTAGAATCTAAATACCAAAGGGTAGAATCTGAATGATAATTTAATGAAACGCATGCCAAAGGGTAGAATCTAAATACCAAAGGGTAGAATCTGAATGATATTTAAATGAAACGCATACCAAAGGGTAGAATCTGAATGATATTTTAATGAGACGCATACCAAAGGGTAGAATCTGAATGATATTTTAATGAAACGCATGCCAAAGGGTAGAATCTAAATACCAAAGGGTAGAATCTGAATGATATTTTAATGAAACGCATAGCAAAGGGTAGAATCTAAATACCAAATGGTAGAATCTGAATGATATTTTAATGAAACGCATGCCAAAGGGTAGAATCTAAATACCAAATGGTAGACTCTGAATGATATTTTAATGAAGCGCATACCAAAGGGTAGAATCTGAATGATATTTTAATGAAACGCATACCAAAGAGTAGAATCTAAATACCGAATGGTAGAATCTGAATGATATTTTAATGAAACGCATACCAAAGGGTAGAATCTAAATACCAAATGGTAGAATCTGAATGATATTTTAAAGAAACGCATGCCAAAGGGTAGAATCTAAATACCAAATGGTAGAATCTGAATGATATTTTAATAAAACGCATGCCAAAGGGTAGAATCTAAATACCAAATGGTAGAATCTGAATGATATTTTAATGAAACGCATGCCAAAGGGTAGAATCTAAATACCAAATGGTAGACTCTGAATGATATTTTAATGAAGCGCATACCAAAGGGTAGAATCTAAATACCAAAGGGTAGAATCTGAATGATATTTTAATGAAACGCATACCAAAGAGTAGAATCTAAATACCGAATGGTAGAATCTGAATGATATTTTAATGAAACGCATACCAAAGGGTAGAATCTAAATACCAAATGGTAGAATCTGAATGATATTTTAATGAAACGCATGCCAAAGGGTAGAATCTAAATACCAAATGGTAGAATCTGAATGATATTTTAATGAAACGCATGCCAAAGGGTAGAATCTAAATACCAAAGGGTAGAATCTGAATGATATTTTAATGAAACGCATGCCAAAGGGTAGAATCTAAATACCAAAGGGTAGAATCTGAATGATATTTAAATGAAACGCATACCAAAGGGTAGAATCTGAATGATATTTTAATGAGACGCATACCAAAGGGTAGAATCTGAATGATATTTTAATGAAACGCATGCCAAAGGGTAGAATCTAAATACCAAAGGGTAGAATCTGAATGATATTTTAATGAAACGCATGCCAAAGGGTAGAATCTAAATACCAAATGGTAGACTCTGAATGATATTTTAATGAAGCGCATACCAAAGGGTAGAATCTGAATGATATTTTAATGAAACGCATACCAAAGAGTAGAATCTAAATACCGAATGGTAGAATCTGAATGATATTTTAATGAAACGCATACCAAAGGGTAGAATCTAAATACCAAATGGTAGAATCTGAATGATATTTTAAAGAAACGCATGCCAAAGGGTAGAATCTAAATACCAAATGGTAGAATCTGAATGATATTTTAATAAAACGCATGCCAAAGGGTAGAATCTAAATACCAAATGGTAGAATCTGAATGATATTTTAATGAAACGCATGCCAAAGGGTAGAATCTAAATACCAAATGGTAGACTCTGAATGATATTTTAATGAAGCGCATACCAAAGGGTAGAATCTAAATACCAAAGGGTAGAATCTGAATGATATTTTAATGAAACGCATACCAAAGAGTAGAACCTAAATACCGAATGGTAGAATCTGAATGATATTTTAATGAAACGCATACCAAAGGGTAGAATCTAAATACCAAATGGTAGAATCTGAATGATATTTTAATGAAACGCATGCCAAAGGGTAGAATCTAAATACCAAATGGTAGAATCTGAATGATATTTTAATGAAACGCATGCCAAAGGGTAGAATCTAAATACCAAAGGGTAGAATCTGAATGATATTTTAATGAAACGCATGCCAAAGGGTAGAATCTAAATACCAAAGGGTAGAATCTGAATGATATTTAAATGAAACGCATACCAAAGGGTAGAATCTGAATGATATTTTAATGAGACGCATACCAAAGGGTAGAATCTGAATGATATTTTAATGAAACGCATGCCAAAGGGTAGAATCTAAATACCAAAGGGTAGAATCTGAATGATATTTTAATGAAACGCATAGCAAAGGGTAGAATCTAAATACCAAATGGTAGAATCTGAATGATATTTTAATGAAACGCATGCCAAAGGGTAGAATCTAAATACCAAATGGTAGACTCTGAATGATATTTTAATGAAGCGCATACCAAAGGGTAGAATCTAAATACCAAAGGGTAGAATCTGAATGATATTTTAATGAAACGCATACCAAAGAGTAGAATCTAAATACCGAATGGTAGAATCTGAATGATATTTTAATGAAACGCATACCAAAGGGTAGAATCTAAATACCAAATGGTAGAATCTGAATGATATTTTAATGAAACGCATGCCAAAGGGTAGAATCTAAATACCAAATGGTAGAATCTGAATGATATTTTAATGAAACGCATGCCAAAGGGTAGAATCTAAATACCAAAGGGTAGAATCTGAATGATATTTTAATGAAACGCATGCCAAAGGGTAGAATCTAAATACCAAAGGGTAGAATCTGAATGATATTTAAATGAAACGCATACCAAAGGGTAGAATCTGAATGATATTTTAATGAGACGCATACCAAAGGGTAGAATCTGAATGATATTTTAATGAAACGCATGCCAAAGGGTAGAATCTAAATACCAAAGGGTAGAATCTGAATGATATTTTAATGAAACGCATGCCAAAGGGTAGAATCTAAATACCAAATGGTAGACTCTGAATGATATTTTAATGAAGCGCATACCAAAGGGTAGAATCTGAATGATATTTTAATGAAACGCATACCAAAGAGTAGAATCTAAATACCGAATGGTAGAATCTGAATGATATTTTAATGAAACGCATACCAAAGGGTAGAATCTAAATACCAAATGGTAGAATCTGAATGATATTTTAAAGAAACGCATGCCAAAGGGTAGAATCTAAATACCAAATGGTAGAATCTGAATGATATTTTAATAAAACGCATGCCAAAGGGTAGAATCTAAATACCAAATGGTAGAATCTGAATGATATTTTAATGAAACGCATGCCAAAGGGTAGAATCTAAATACCAAATGGTAGACTCTGAATGATATTTTAATGAAGCGCATACCAAAGGGTAGAATCTAAATACCAAAGGGTAGAATCTGAATGATATTTTAATGAAACGCATACCAAAGAGTAGAACCTAAATACCGAATGGTAGAATCTGAATGATATTTTAATGAAACGCATACCAAAGGGTAGAATCTAAATACCAAATGGTAGAATCTGAATGATATTTTAATGAAACGCATGCCAAAGGGTAGAATCTAAATACCAAATGGTAGAATCTGAATGATATTTTAATGAAACGCATGCCAAAGGGTAGAATCTAAATACCAAAGGGTAGAATCTGAATGATATTTTAATGAAACGCATGCCAAAGGGTAGAATCTAAATACCAAAGGGTAGAATCTGAATGATATTTAAATGAAACGCATACCAAAGGGTAGAATCTGAATGATATTTTAATGAGACGCATACCAAAGGGTAGAATCTGAATGATATTTTAATGAAACGCATGCCAAAGGGTAGAATCTAAATACCAAAGGGTAGAATCTGAATGATATTTTAATGAAACGCATAGCAAAGGGTAGAATCTAAATACCAAATGGTAGAATCTGAATGATATTTTAATGAAACGCATGCCAAAGGGTAGAATGTAAATACCAAATGGTAGAATCTGAATGATATTTTAATGAAACGCATGCCAAAGGGTAGAATCTGAATGATATTTTAATAAAACGCATACCAAAGGGTAGAATCCAAATACCAAATGGTAGAATCTGAATGATATTTTAATGAAACGCATACCAAAGGGTAGAATCTGAATGATATTTTAATGAGACGCATACCAAAGGGTAGAATCTGAATGATATTTTAATGAAACGCATACCAAAGGGTAGAATCTGAATGATATTTTAATGAAACGCATACCAAATGGTAGAATCTGAATGATATTTTAATGAAACGCATACCAAAGGGCAGAATCTGAATGATATTTTAATGAAACGCACACCAAATGGTAGAATCTGAATGATATTTTAATGAAACGCATACCAAAGGGTAGAATCTGAATGATATTTTAATGAAACGCGTACCAAAGGGTAGAATCTGAATGATATTTTAATGAAACTCATACCAAAGGGTAGAATCTAAATACCAAATGGTAGAATCTGAATGATATTTTAATGAAACGCATACCAAAGGGTAGAATCTGAATGATATCTTAATGAAACTCATACCAAAGGGTAGAATCTAAATACCAAATGGTAGAATCTGAATGATATTTTAATGAAACGCATACCAAAGGGTAGAATCTGAATGATATTTTAATGAAACGCGTACCAAAGGGTAGAATCTGAATGATATGTTAATGAAACGCATACCAAAGGGTAGAATCTAAATGCCAAATGGTAGAATCTGAATGATATTTTAATGAAACGCACACCAAATGGTAGAATCTGAATGATATTTTAATGAAACGCATACCATAAGATAGAATCTGAATGATATATTTCAGCAAATCTAGCTAAGTTACAGAAGTGATGCATAGATCTATTGTGTCAATATTATATTTAACGTCTTTCTCAATAATTCAGTTTCTTTATCATGTTTAATGATACTACCGCTTACAATTGGATATTCAAAAGACGTAACTATATGAAATCACTTAATATGCACTCAACTGCAGTAAAACCCATTTACCTGAACGTCAAATACCCGGATCGCCAAATGCTCGGATCGACTTTCAGGAAATTTAGAAATTGTTTATTCAGCGACAGAATATACTTTTATTTAACCCAAAAGACTGCTCAATATGTTTCAGAACGTACTCGCATTCACTCCCGTTTGGTTGTTTTGTACGGTTGCTAGGTGCAGAGCAATGACCTTGACGCTCTTCTCCGGCACTCCTACTTCCAGTTATAAGGGTGTGAGTTACAAGTACGATTATTTAGTCCTGACAGTCGCTAGCAATGTGCGCCTGGGTCAGGCGAGGCTATTTCGTTACGCCAAGGGGTGTTTGAGTTACCGTCGCTTGCCTACAGAGCGATCGGATGCCATGCGTGAGGTATACCTAGAGCTGTATGTTTCTAGTACAGTTAAGCTGTACCACAGTCTAGTATATACAGTCACGAAGCTTGAGTTGTGAGGGTACTAGGAACAATAGACTGTGCAGATGCTATTTCGCATTGTCTGTAATGAGGCGATAGTAGCGATCCTAGTGGTTAGCGACTTTTTCATTTCTGACCAAATTATTCTGATTTCCGCATATCCCGATCATGCCAAACGCCAATTAGCCCGGATAATAACTATATGTCTTGTGATAATATCTTCTTGATTTTTAACATCAGCATAATATCGTTTTTACTTATACGTTTTCAGTTTTTTTTATTCTCCTGAAAATTTACGTTTTTTGAGTTGTGTCACTTTTCTATGTCATGTGCGATGTGTTCAGTAACAGAAGTTCTTCCGTCACTGATGATGGATAAGGAAGTTTGGCACAATAAACAGACGGTGAGTCAGTGATATGATCATTAATTTGACTCTTCAAAGATTTCTTTCAACAACGTATCACTTAGAACACATTTAAGTCTTTCCGATCTGAAATATTTTACATTGCATACCGCACACAAAATAAGAGTACAAAACTCGTCTACTTCATCATGCGTAATAGCTATAATTGGCTACCTACCCAACACACTACTGCCACTACAAGCAATTCCATTTCCGAATTTAAAACTTTTTGTATGCATTAAAAGTGTAATTAAAAAAAAAGCTATGAGCACGATCTTTTCTTCATCTAGTGGAGAATACAATTTATCAAATTTAATATAAATTTCTTCCAGTTGCCAATCCTTTATTACAGTCTAAAAGCAATAAAGAGATAATCTATGATATAATTGGCTGTTAACATTTCTGACGTTGACGACTTAACAATAGGGCCTAATAAAATAAAATCGTATTAGTATGAATTCGGGTGCTGTACCTGGGAAATGGGGATGCCTGGTAACCTTAGCCTAAAACGTACTGTAACTAAAGAGTGTATATCAACTTGTATATCTGACGTGTTGCAGGAGATCATCATGAACTTCGTGGGCTGCTTCATGTGGATCGCGGTGGGTGGCACGGCCCTGCACTACTGGCACGGATACTTGAGCGACCACAGTTTCGTAACCAGCAGCACTGAGAGGGAGGTGGGTCTCGCCGTAGGCAGTCTCTGCGTCTTAAGTGGAGCCACGTACCTCCTGGACACCGTCATCAGCTTCCTTCATTTCAGCAAAGACAAATAATCACCGCACTCAAGACTTTCAACAGTCATGACAACTTCAAACTTCATTATCCTCGATGAGTTCATTTCTGAAGCATAACAATTCATCTATTTTTTTTATCAAAATTGCTTTAGCATTGCTAAAATAGTCAGTGACAGTAGCCATGTGGGAGACGACAATGCCTGATACTGTCACGATACAAAAAACTGTAACACTTATAGTGAAATTTTCGTGGCTTGAAAACAAGATTGGATAAGAATGGCCTCTAGAGACTTTTAAGGAACCCATGACCTCACTAGGAAAACTTATTACTATATCTTTAAAATGTTAGAAAATAAAGGTTAACATAACCATTAACAAAGGAATCGATTTTCCCAGATTTCTGAGCATGTTGCATAGCAATGTCTTCACGAAATCATCGTAACTGTGTGCAATCATGGTCATAAACATTAAATATATTATTGAAATTTCAATGTGAAGATTGCCGTTGTAATAAATGAACAGTCACATTAGAGCTCCTGTATGTAGGCTTATATATTATTATCAATAAGAGTCGAGGATGCATTTTGATTGGCTGGAGCCAGAAACTATTACCTGGCTTGAACACAAAGGTACAAACTATTGCTATCAATCTCAATAATTATACACAATGAAGTCAGGTCATGATGTTATCACCACAGTCTAATATCATACAGTCATGAAGTTTGAGGTGATTTTTCGAATTTCTCGCGATACAGCGCTCCAAGCGGTTAGCAACTGAGAGGACTAGTAATAATAGACTGTCCTGGTACTAGTTCGCATTGTCTGTGATGAGGAGATAGTAGCGATCCTAATGGCTAGCAACTGAAGTTCAACTGTCATTGGATGCATATTCCCTATGTATTGAGCTTCGTGACTGCATATACCAGACTGTGTTATCACTACAAGATATGGTTACTATGGGAACGAAAGCTCATGCTTAGAAGAATACTGCAGGTCATGATTTCTCGCTCCACGTGTCTAGACTCTTATTAATAATAATAGGTGGATTTCAACTTTTTTTTGTCTACATATGGATTTAACACTGCAATTAGAAATAAAACTCGGTTCAAAAAGTTTCCGGAATATGTTCTTGCTCGCCATCTCCACAAGCTAAAAATCACATGTTCTCCAACCTGCACTCTCTGTGATTCCCAAGACATCATGAACGGAGAACATCTTCGTTCTTGTCCTGCTTTCTCATCGGAAAGTGTGTCCAAATATTGGAAGGCTCGACTGCTGATGACTTCGTCACATGCAATGCATTAGATACCACCACCACCACCACAACCACATTTTTTCGCCGAAATGAATAATGTTATGCGGTATATTTCTGTTTCTGGTGTTGGCATTATTCATGACGTCACTTCCGTAGAAGATTCATGATCACAGTCGTCGTCGTGTGGCAACTGGCTGTTTTTGTTTGATATTCGTAATAATAATAATAATAATAATAATAATAATAATAATAATAATTGGTATAAATAAGTTTCTAATGACACTGTTAAATCTCTTTAAATCCCTATGTATAAAAAAAATGAAATCTACGCGGTACCTTACATCCCTGATCATACACATAATATATCAGACTGGAAATTCTCATGTTATGAAATGGCAACATAAAAAGAGAACAACCAACACAGTCTCCACTGTCGAAAAGGCATTTTTTGGTAATGATCACTAGATGGAAGTGCAGTATGTTGCTCCATGCAATTCCATAACGATTATAACGTGACTTCTTTAGCAGTCGCTAGATGGTAGCATAGTAAAATTGATACAAGTGGTTGTCTTGAAAGTCTATTAGGCTGATCAATCTGTTATATGTGATCAGGGCTTACATACACACTCAACTATCAATAATGAAGCGATTTTAAAATGTGGTGCTTGACATTACGTAACTTATTTATTTCACAAATGGTATGCATACCAGAATAGCAATTATCTTTGATAAAAATATAGCAGTACAAAAATACACCGTGTCTCGCTTAGAGGGATCGAGAAATAAGTGTTAATTTAAAGTATAAATAATGGTTTTATAACATAACTTTTTGTATAACTTGATGTAAAAACTCTCCGAGTTTCGGAGAATGGTCAGTGCAACTCGATGTGTGCGCCTCGAGCTACCCTGAAGACATCCAAAAGGTACTCAACCTTCTGTCAAGTGTTCAATAACATTTGTGGGGTGATTAGCGCAGCTGCATTTATAATGCGTTGTCTCAGTTTTTCTAAAGTGGCAACTGTACCATGATGGTACACAACATTCGTCATAAAGTCCCAGAAAGAGGTCAATGGGCGTCAAATCGGGTGACCTAGGTGGCCAGGCAAGGGTTCTCCTTATTGCTGAAAAACCGATCCTAGGGGAGTTGATCAACAACAAAAGTTCTGCACATGTCCAGATACATATTCCCTGTGATTGTCGCCTCGATGAAGAAGAATGGTCCAATGACGGAATGTTCTACTGAATGGCGCCACGCTTGTGTCCACGATAAACGTTAGTGCGCATGCGCATGAACATGTAACTGTTTTTAAACCATTGGTACATAAACTTGGACAGTTTCTGCATCTTGTCAGATGTAAATCAAAACAATATCTTCATCTGATTTCAAATGGTAAGCATTTATTTCTCGATCCCTCTAAGCGGGAAACGATTTATATTACAATAACATAACAAGTAACAAAAAGCAAAGAGGCAAAAAAAATGCACTAGCAAGTAAGGACACAAAAGTGTCCTCTTAACAATTAGAATTGGATTCTTTTTCCTTAGATTCAATGATGTTCTCACTCTGCATTAGAGCACCAGAATGAATATATTATAGTTTGGTCCATAATTTGAATAACGTTATCACACCATACACAATAAATTGTGTGATTCTAAATACGCAATATAATGAAAAAAAAATGTTTCTGTCCTCAGAAGTAATTTGTATTTAAAACTAATTTTATACGAACGATGGAATTGGACATTTTTAGCCTATAATAAAAACTGGAGACTATATATGTAGTCCACGTGTGTTTCTCTGAAGTCGACTCAAACAGAATTTTTATATTTTTAGAAATGCGTGATCCTAAACCACAGTAAAATATATAGAAATGTTATTGTATTTATAAGGTAAAAATAAAATAAAAACATGCAAGATACTAAATTTTGCGAAATAGATTGTGAATTCTGTCTAAAACTGGTGCATTTTCAGAACATTAAGAAAACTGAAGTTAATTTAAGTCAATTATATTCCAGAAAGAAAACTTTTACATAACACTTTCTTGTGCACACAAAATCATAAAATGGTCACTTAAATTACAGACGGACAAATGAAAAATAAATTTTTTTCCGGAAATACATAGTACTACGCAGTTGTACTCACCCACAAAACATGTTTTATTTGTTATATGTGGTAAAAATTATACAGCAATATTGTTCTAAATAGAAGAGCAGTTTAACAAAAACAGCAGTGAAATAGCTTTAGTATACAAATTTAAAAGATACCTACAGTGCCTAGAAAATTTTTGTAAAGAAAACCAATAATGAGACTGCCGGGTTCATTAAATTTGAATAAAAGGGCTATGTTTATGGAAAAATTTTTAATTTAATTGAAGTTCATTTGTCATCCTGCAAAGACTTCTTAACTTTTTATAAACACAACTTAATTACATTGAAGAAATCCAAATATTATGTTATGAATATACCACTAAGAGCACATAAGTGTCCTGAACGGTAAATAACGTACAAAGACATGAATGAAACTACTGTATTCATGAATATAACCTGTTATAATGTGAATCACTTAATGTAGCTCACATGGATGTATTATGTTGGGTCTGTATATTGTAAATGAATGTAAGATTATAATAAAAACCTTTTTGTAACTTTAAAGTTTCGTAAAAATGTGGACAATGATGTGTAAAAAGTTACTTCGTCCAAAAGTAGTTCATACGAGCTTAAGTACCCAGAGCACAGTGTGAAAAATGATTAATCTAGATCAGGCCTGCACAAGGTTTGCGCTCTCCGAGCCGCTGAAAGGAACAGTAGCTTACTGATCGTAATGAAACATCAGTTACAGATGTTCGATGTCTGCCTTTATTAAAGTTGATTATAGAAAACAGTTACAAATATAAATGCTGAGCCAAACATAGCAATCATTTTGACATCCAGTCTGTGTAGTCGTGGATATTATTGCTAATGTTTAGTCTTGTAAAACTCAACCAGGCTAGTAGTATTATTCAAACGATCTTTAGCCCTTAGGTCACATTGAAGATCAATAAGTTCGAGCTGTAAATCGATTGCTGGTAAAATACATGTTCTGGGAACAATAAGTTAATTAAGTAGTAAAATATCGCTGCAATCGAAAAGTATTGGGAATAAATTTGAGTAAAGAACAAAAAAAAGTTTCCTTCTCAGGCAGGATTCGAACCACGAAAGTCTTAGTTACCAGTCTATCGTGCTCTGAGTGAACAAGGCTCTGAAATCAGCTACAAGGGTCGGTCCGGTTTTTTTTGCCACTACTGTACTTTAATATTTTCCTTCCTTTGTACATCTAAGTATATCAACATTCGTAATATGCATCTAACAAATTAAGAAGAAAATTTAGTATATTAAAAAAATCATAAACTTTAAACAGGCTTATAAAAATTATTTGTTCTGATCATTGCGGAAACTATTTTTTTTATTTTATTTCGACATAATTACCACTGTGAAATTAGTTTAGGTCGTTGCAAAAGTTTGCAGATGTAACCGATATTAATTATATTTTCAGACATGGCTCTCAATTTCCAAACAGCAGTTTTATTAAGTTTGGTTGCAAGCAAAACGGAGTCACGAAACTGTGAACATTAAAAAAAATATATAATTAAATAATATCAAAAATAAAACATGAAATAAAGTAAAATAAAAATAAAATAATAAGTTAGTATAAAATAAACTTTCAATCATATTGTCAGAACTTCAAGATGTTCCAAGTGATGTTGAACATCAAATTAACTGACTATCAGGAATTCCAGTTTCCGAAAGAGGGGGGAGGAGGGTGGTGTGTGTGTGTGTGTGCGCGCGTGCGCGCGAGCGGGCGCGTGCATTATTATTTTTTGTGAAAGCAGCAGTAAAAGCATGAAACATATGGAAACGCAGAATTACTACACTGAAACTCCACATGTACTTCGGTAGATCATAGCAATAAGAAAATTAAAGTTACATTTACTGGAAACTATTAGTCCGGAAAAAATTTCGTTCGCGGCAACTTTGCGTGGTACAGGAAAAAAGAGATGCACCAGCCTGTTACAAAGCAGTCGGAGGCATCAGCAAAAAAAAAGTACACGAATTAAGAAGGCTAGACAAGCTCTGCCTTTATCTCATTCTACACCCTGTTCTGACGAAGAGACTTTCTTTTTCTAGGCATGGGGATTAGCTACGGTAGAGCCACAGTCTAGTATATAGACTACAGTCACGAAGCTCAATACGTAGTAAATATGCATCCACAGATAGTTGCTAACCACTAGGATCGCTACTATCACCTCATTACAGACAATGCGAAATAGTACCTGCACAGTCTATTGTTCCTAGTACCCTCAAAACTCAAGCTTCGTGACTGTATATACTGGACTGCGGTAGAGCAGGCAAGACCTGTCCTATGACCTTACCATGTGCCGTGGCTATGTCGTCAATGGGTATGGAGGGGGAAGATAGGTTTTAGTCTGAGACGAACTTCCGTGTCGATAGATTCGTATAATATTAACCATCATGAAACAAACACTCCTTCTGATGACTCATTCTTTCCCCCCTCGCACTCAAAGCAAGTCCACATGTGTTGCAGCTCATCGCCGCTAGTATCGCGGATAGACGACACTGATCTAGAACACTATGCAGTATAAGTTATTGCAGGCTTAATTAAATATTTTATGAAAAAATATTACCAATATACTTGAAATAATATGTAATCAGATTCTTTTTGTTTCTTCTCTCAAATATACAGGCTAAGTCTGAGATTTTCATAACGCAATGGTAACGACTTGCTTTAAAATTCAATTAATTTGAAATTAAAACTATGAAGTAATTTATATTTACCGTTCTCATGATACTCTTAAAGAAAATAGAATATTTCATAATAATTAAAGGACACGCGACTCGAAGACACCGAGTTCTAACAGATCATTGATTGCTCCACCATTCGAAAATTTAAAAGTCATTACAAGTTCGGACGGTTATTTTATGAAAGGAAACCAACACTTCTTAATATCAAATCAGAATTGTACAATTCTATTCGAATTCTTGTGCACTAAGCATAAAAATTCTTATTCCGCCCAAAAATGTTAAAATAGTAGATGAAGAGGAAAATAAAGATATGCAAGATCTCAATATTCATCATATTCACTAGCAGACCACCCACACTATAGTCCGGGTCAGCTTACTTCATACCCTAAGGGTGAAACCTGACAATTTCCCCCCCCCCACCATTACTACATATCGTCGTTGTTCCTGCAATAACTCCTATGTGACATATTTATCGATTTTCAGATTTTTGCTCTATTAAATAACTTAAATAGTGATACAGCAAATAATAAAATCTCCTATATGTAATTATATTTCTTTCTTTCGAAAATTTAAGAATTCAGTCTCCTGTGTACTACTGCCATAGAATGAATAAATGTTTTTCTTCCTACTGAACAATTTTATATTTTGCACATAGGAGTTATTGCAGGAACAACGATATGCTTGTGGATTGTGGTGATTTTCTAGTTTGCAGGTTGAATTTTCGTTTTGAATTTCGATACTGACAAATACTACAAATGGTAGTGGATTTTGTAACTGTTAATGTTGGCAGCTGAGACAGACTGGAGTCCCATGAAATTAAAATTGTGCTAGATTTCTGAGCCGGTTACTGGAAGCTAGTGAAATTTGAACATACTGATAATTAATTAATATCAGTATTAATATTAATACATAATAGTTATTTTATGTTTTGCGTTGGTTACAATTCAAAAATATAGTCAGGTAGGCCTAAATGTTAATAAATATAACATACTTGGGTGTGATAATGCAGGTGGTTGATCGATAGAAATACTATTTCACATTTTAATGAATTTCTTCGTGATTAGATTTTTATTACAATAATGCCAAGAAAGAGGAAAGAGCATGGCAGCGACTCCACCAAGTCAGCTTAAAGCGTGCTGCGAGAGTGGGGATAACTTCCCCTGGCGTTCTGTTCTTTCAGATTTAACAGAAATAAGATAATGAAGAAGGAATTATGCTCACGGAGACAGCAATTAAGAATACATTGCATGATTATATTCGGTTTTCGGAGTTAGTACTAATAATTTCATGTGGTAAACAAAATGCATTTTTAGGTTAGATCTCGTCAATCAATTGTTTAGTCAAACCAATGAATTTCATATTGCCAGACAAAATACCTAACATGTTGATTTCCTTCTCGTATAGTTTGCTTACGAAAATATGTTACAAATTATTGAATTACTTAGAATAAGTTATCCTTCAACATAATGGTAGAGGACGATAAGTAAATAAGCCATTCAGTACGTATGATCGTGATTTTACTTCATATGGTGATATCTGGTAACAGTTGGCAACACTGACAAGACGGCAATATTTGCTGTTTAGGAACTGCTCTTATGTGACCCTCACTATAGTTAAGAGTACAGTGTTAAGAGAAAACATAAGCGCTGCTGTCGGCAGAGAGAGAAACTATTTACAGCGCCAAGGCGCTATTGTTGCTTGTTTACACGTCTTTCATTATTATTAAAAACTAAACGTCTCACCAGCTGGTCTCACGTCTCATTTCCTATTACAGAAGGCCATGAAACATAAACATGCTGTAATGAAATCGATTTTGCATTTTCTTAACAATATGTCACCTACGAGAATTATTGCAGACAACCAGTGTACTTTTTTGTTATGAGTATAAAGATATCACTGCATACAGTTTAATAGTCACGTTTACTATATTGTGCCACTTAATAACGGCATATAAAGATAGTTACAAGTAATCTAGAAATGTGTAAAGCCTTTTCAAACATAAACTTCCTTTTCAGGGTTGCTGAACTGGTGAGTACTGAACAATATTTTTCATAAATCATCAAAGAGTATTTTAATACATTTAACAGTAATGTCACTTCATTTTACAAGTTCGGTAATTCAGTTAAGCTAAAACTAAGGTCCGGTAGGTACTTAAAACCTACCTGTTATTTTCGTATTCTTTTAAGCTCATACAGATAAAGAAAATTATTTTACATAGTAATACACATAGTACATAGACTTCCTATGCAGACCGGTTCCAGATAGTATTGTTCCGTCGGCTTAATGAAGCACTTGGCCCGGGAAGCTACTGTAATTGGTAAGGGATGGAATGGGACTGGTCTGCGTAGGGAAGCGTGCACGGATCTATCCGTATGCCGCCGTACGACCGCTCGCCGCCAAACAGATTTTATAGTACAAGTTGGAAGAGGACCAGACTGCATAAGAACTCTCTGTATATTGTGATACAAGTGTGGTAAGTGCATCATAACAGAACCGAGGAAATAGCTTGAAAAAAACGAGGCGAAGCAGTATGTACATAATTCTGTTTCAGTGTAAACAATCATTGTTGTTTTTATAATTAAATTTGGGCTAAACTAGCGCTGAGGTAGTTCCATTCGCGTTCCTCTTATAGGCTACAACTTGCATATACGAATCTGTGACATGTTAGGTTTGGTTAGTTTAGACTTTTGTTATACCTTGCATATACGACCAACTGCATCTCCACAAAAAAAAATCCCTTACATATCCAAAGAGTTTCACTTCCAAAATCACAGGAACTACCTCAGCGCTAGGTTTACCACAATTTGTTGAGGATTAGTGCAGTCATTTGTATCCGGCTTATTTTGTATTAAGGAGTATTTTACAAAGTCTCATCTTAAAAATTATGGATCGTACTGTTCCGGTAACATTTAATAAATGCACGAATTGAGTGCGGTAAGTAATAAACAGCACTGTGATTTCTTTTGTTTGTATAGCAACCAGAGAACGTGAAGGATTGTCAACTTACGAAGCATGTAAACAACAACGGTAAGTAGGGGGGGAAAAAAAGGCATCATCGTCCAAAAGTGTCCAAGGATAGTCAAGAAATATGTGAAAAGTCTTTTATTTTTAAATTGAGTATTTCATGCTCAATGCATTATTCGCAGGCCTATAGGTTCCACTACAGATTCATATGAAGTCTGTCAATTGTTTCACAGAGATTGTCAACTGTTTCTCGATAAAACGCAGTTACAGCCCAGAGAATATTTTTCCTCTCTCTTGCACCTTGTTCTTGTGAGGTCACAAAGTGGGCGTACTCCCCAAGTATTCTTAGTTTTGATACCCCATGTTTACGTTGGTACCATGGTAACCGTCCAGTTATAAACAAACATGGCTGACCAGAATCCGTTTACCATCGAACAAAGATTGGTGATAGTGGTATGGCTTTATGAAAGACGTCATACCGGTGACACCGTGGAAACAGTGAAGATGAAATTTCGTGACACCCCACGTCATGGTGTGGGCGGAACTGAGTGCAACACACATTTTCGGCCCTTTCTTCTTTCAAGGTTTCGTGAATGATTGGTGCCACAATTGCAACAAGCTGGTATCGAAGACACTGTGGTCCCGCAACAAGACGGAGCGCCAGCACATTTCGCATTGCAAGTGTGCCGATACCTGAATACAAACTTTCCTAACCGGTGGATTGGAAGAGGATCTGCAGATAATCAAGCTCCTTTTGCCTGGCCACCACGAAGTCCCGACCTCACAACATCTGATAATGCTCTCTGGGGGTTCATCAAAGACAAAGTGCAAAATCACCGCTATAACACAATGGCACAATTATGAGTAGCTATGGAAGATTCCTTCAACGAAGTGACCCTTGATTATCTCCGCAAAACATCTGCCAGGACATTGCGTAGAATTCAGCTGTGCTATGAAAATGAATATATATATATATATATATATATATATATATATATATATATATATATATATATATATATATATATATATATATATATATATATATATATATATATTTTGGGTTATTTTACGACGCTGTATCAACATCTAAGTTATTTAGCGTCTGAATGATATGACGGCGATAATGCCGGTGAAATGAGTCCGGGGTCCAGCACCGAAAGTTACCCAGCATTTGTTCGTATTGGGTTGAGGAAAAAGCCCGGAAAAAACCACAACCAGGTAACTTGCCCCGACCGGGATTCGAACCCGGGCCACCTGGTTTCACAGCCAGACGCGCTGATCGTTACTCCACAGGTGTGGACATGAAAATGAAGGTCTTCATACCGATGTCTTGGATCGTTAAACTATCAGGTACATGCCCATATCAATCAATCAACCATACCTTCCGTTAGCCACGATACTCATCGTAGTGTCGTAATACAGGGGGGTACGCACACTTTGGACCTCTCGTACGTTGTATTAACCCCGAATCAAATTTTCAATATTAACTCCATTCATGCCAATTTAAAAATGTGAAAGCATCCTTACTAAAGAGAATGGAGATGATTTCCGACAATTGTCAGAATAATAATAGAATTTAGCTAAAAAGTATGGTACAACGAACTTATTAGGATGAATATGAGTTGCAGGTGACCATTCTTCTGGGATCAATAGTCTACATCTACTTGCTGGATGAAGTTTGGCACAATAAGGACCGCAAACATATACAGCAGCTGAACTTCCCCATCGGCAATCTCACCATGTTCGCTTTCTCAGCCTACGGCGTCATCATCGGCGTCCTCGTGCTTCTAGAGATCGTCGGGAACACTCCGCAAATCTCCCTCGTAAGATGTATACGTAACTGACAATTGGGTTGCCTGTTTCGACTCGAAATGAATTACTGACAATGCTAGTGTAAATGTCAGAGTAACTTCAGCCTTCGTTGGTATTAACTTGGACACAAATTAACCTAGATTTGCCTACCGTTCTTTTAAAAGGCAGTTTCGTTTCATGACAAAAATTACGTGGATTACTTTCTTGTACATAAATTTTGAATATGCACCGTATGCTTTTTTCTCCACAGGTAGTACTTGGTGCCTAATCCTAAGTATATAATATATGCGAATCATCCACTTGAAAATTCTTCCGAGCTAAGCTAGTCAGGATAACATACTGTCCCGCCTGTGGGTTTGGACGGGGAGGCCCAGGTAAAATAAACGGCACGCCTGGATGTTGAAGGGGCAGATAGATGCACCGCAGTGTGAGACCTGTTTTGTTAATTTTGTAAACGCATTACTATACTAATTTATTTAGCATTTTGCGCAGTTATTATGATAATATACACTAAGATAATATACCCAGAACTTGTTTCATGATAATCGGTCAATTCATTGCGGAGTTATGTCATATTACTCTTCCCTCTGGACATAAAATTTGTCATTAAGTGAAATAGGTTATTTCACCATATCTGGATTAATGCAATTAATGCAACATTAAAATATGAAACATATGATTCCTATTCTCCGCTATCAAATGCTTACATTGAAAGTAACTTCTCACGGGGTTCATTTCTTAATTCATCATTAGAGCTCGAGCAACGCGCTATATGCCTTTTTATTCATATATATATATATATATATATATATATATATATATATATATATATATATATATATACACACACACACACACACACACACACACAAACATACACACACACACTACGTAAGTTAAGAAACTTAATCCAAAATTCATGTTGGGTTATTTAAAAGCGAACTTACTCATGAATGGAATGCTTTATTCTTTTTAAAGGCTTGACATGGAAAAATGCACAATATGTTATATGATAGAGTTACCAGACGTCCGGAAAGTCCCATATATATCCTATATTTTAATCTTCTGCCCGGCGCACAGTGGGGTATTTG